>NC_091934.1:12088165-12388165 GCF_041260155.1 Ptychodera flava
GTACACATTCGACATCCGACTGGCAAGCACCTTAAATGCAGTCCGTGCCTATTTTAATTACTCTGATAACTTTGGCCAGTCTGAGCTTAGGCCTGGCGTATTGTTTAAGTAAGATTAACATTTTCGCTTCGGAAAGTGCGAGTTAGATTCGGTCTGGTATCTTTTATAATTCGATACTAAATTAGATCATCATTAACTAACAGATTCTAATTCATATTTTCCAGTTCTAATGTGGAAAATTTAAGACACACAATCAGATTTTTCGTGAAAAGTAGTAAACTTTATTGTAAAAGTCGACAAAAGCTGTACTTCATTGAACACTTCAGCTACAAAAGTCGTGGTAATGGTAATGTGCACTAGTCAACAGCAGCTGTACTCCATCGACACCAGCTACAAATGTCATGGCATAGTAAACTAGTCAACAAGAGTTCTACTTCAGTAATCACTACAGCTACAAATGTTGTGACAATGAAAGTGTCACGACATATGTCGTGGGATTGTACATTACTCAACAACAGTTGCACTTCATTGAACACTTCAGCTACACATGTCGTGGCATGGAACACTAGTCCTCAAGACCTGTACTTCACTGAACACATTCACCTAAGCTACAAACGTCATGGCAATTACACAGTCACCAAGAGCTCTGCTTCCGAACACATACACTACAGCTACATATGTCGTGGGATTGTACATTACTCAACAACAGTTGCACTTCATATAACACTTCAGCTACACATGTCGTGGCAGAGTACAATGGTCAACAAGACCTGTACTTCACTGAACATATTCACCTAAGCTACAAACGTCGTGGCAATACCACAGTCACCAAGAGCTCTGCTTCTGAACACATACACTACAGCTACATATGTCGTAGGATTGGATTGTACATTACTCAACAACAATTGCAATTCACTGAACACTTCAGCTACACATGTCGTGGCATCGTACACCGGTCAACAAGAGCTGTACTTCACTGAACATTTACACTTCAGCTACAAACGTCGTGACAATGTACACTAGTTGACAAAAGCTGTACTTCATTGAACACTGCCTCAACAAATGTCATGGCAGTCTACACTAGTCAAAAAAGCTCTGCTTCACTGAACAGATATACTACAGCTACATATGTCGTGGGATTGTAAATTACTCAACAACAGTAGTTGTACTTCATAGAACACTTCAAGTACAAATGTCGTGGCAGTGTACATTAGTCAACAAAAGCTGTAGCTACATATGTCGTGGCAATGTACACTAGTCAACAAAAGCTGTACTTCATTGAACACCACAGCTGCGAATGTCCCGGCAATGTACACTAGTCAACAAGAGCTGTACTGCATTGCACGCTTCAGCTACAAATGTCGTGGCAATGTACATTAGTGAACAAAACCTGTACTTCATTGAACACATCAGCTTCAAATTCCTCGGCAATGTAAACAAATCAACTCTTCAGCTCCAAATGTCATGGCAATGTACCGGTACACTTTATTGATAGCCATCACTTTGAAGAATCTGAAATAAAAAATTGAAGAGAATTAGCACCTTTAACTTATTACATTAGAAGTATACGTATCTTTAACAACTTAGGGGCTTTTGATAATTAAAACATGTGCATAAAACTAAATGCGTGTGTCCTCACACCCTCCCCTAAACAAGTTTGGAAGTGCAAAAATCCAACCAGGCCTAATTCTGTACCTGCATCGAACAATTGCAGGACTCGAACTTAACTTTTTTACCGACTTGCCCTGCGGGCAAGTTTCCAGAAATTTCACTTGCCCGAGGAACAAACTTACTTGCCCGATTTTTTTGTCTGTTTACATTGTTTGGGCAGAGATCACGAAGACCAAGCAATCTCAAAATGTGGCTGACGGCATCATATCAATGCAGGTTCTGTTTTGTCTGTATTGATAATCATGTTAATTGTTACGATCCATTAGTGTTGGTCTTCGTGATCTCTTCCCACTCATCCACCAATATTCTAGTGCAGGATTGGGGTCATACAGTTGAAGGGGTGGCCATCAATCGATATTCGCATCAGCAAATCTCTTTTCCAGAAGTTTTGAAACTTCTGTTCTCGTTTCTTTCGTATATGTCGCACTTCTGCTTCTTCACGTAACTTTCCACTGAACTCGATGCTGCGACGCGCTATAGCTTTATCACCGTCGATTCTGAGTGGCTGGCCGGTTGAACGTGTACTGTATCCCCTGACACAGATCCTGTTCCGGAATCCGTGACTTTGTCAGGCGTAGATTTCAAAAATTTACATGAAAACAGGGTGGTTTGCTTCGCTATGGAGTACAGTCTGCGTTGTCGCAGTCAGGTCACCGCGTGCAAAGTGGCTCTTGAAATTACTGACCAACACCCCCTTGGAGTCACTAGCGAAAAACAAGTGAGATTAGACTTCCCGAGGGAGGAAAGACAACAGCTGAATATCTCTCGCTGAATGTTGACGTCCAGCTTGTCGGTTGTGATACCCGCTTCAGTGACTTGAAACAGCGAACATTGTTAACAAAATTTCTTAAGTTATTTATTCCCAGAACATATAAATTTTATCAAAGTATATCATTTGCCCAACTGGGCAAATGTAATTTATTTTTACCAGCCCGATGTCAGGTTTTACTTGCTCCGGGCAAGCGAGCAACCGTTAAGTTCGAGCCCTGAATTGGTAATTACGGCACTATGAAATCAGGCATACGCTACCGACCGTCCCCCCCGCCCCACATACTCCCTCTAAAATCAATCTCTGTTCAGTGCCAACTCAACAATGGTGAAACTGATAGAACGAAATGAAAGTGTATCCAAAATTATTGTTACATTATTTACTCGTGCACTAATTCACAATTGGTCAATATAGCTTTTGCTGTGTTATGTAGAGGAGAACTTTTTGTGACACATGCGTTGATGAAGATGGTGGAAATCTATCATAGCTGATTTCAGGACAGCCTGTCCAAAACTGGCAAAAATAGCTGCAAAAATACATAATTGAAGATTTCATCACAATTAGAACATATTACATTAAGATCATCCCTAAGAACATGCCCAAAGCCATCAACCAAAGCTATCAGATTTGAAAACAAAATATTTAACTAGAAAGGATAAAAATACCGTCAAGGACAGTGTGCTCACATTCGATTTGAATTGGTCCATTCGAGAAATATTTAAAACCAGGAAAAACAAGAATGACAAAAGCAAATAAGCTCTCCAACTTAGGTACTGGAGGTAATCTTTAGGAACATGCATATCAACTTCTACAACAATGGGACAAGCAGATCCTAAATACATAAGCAAATGTCAACAACAAAAATAGACAGTGGTTTGATAAAAAAGAAAAGGTGGGAGTGGGTAAAAAATGTACAAGGGATCTGGTAAAAAAGGAATGCTACCTCATCAATCCTCTATACCCTACCCCCTCCTGAATATCAAATGTTCCATCCCTTGGTATTACATAACGCCAGATGACAGGAAATTAAATGTATTTACAACCTTGGGGAGTTTTTAGTTAATGCCATGAGTGTTATCATTCTAATGTAAACAGCACTTAAGTTAGTTACAGATGGTGAAATGCCTTCCACTGTGGGTGGTGATTACAACATCTGGAATTATCCTGGATCCAAATTTCTCATCAGTTCTTGTATGTCTTACATAAAAAAGTTGCAAAAATTAGTCCACAATGAAACAATCCACCTCAGCTTTGTTTTCTGGATCAAATTTTCCTACAAATTGATACCAAATATGACAAATTATGTTCACAGCCTTCAAAACTGTCTCACAACATATCCTGGGTTGGTGTCGGTCATATAAGGTCACAAACTGAGACCAGATATGAACTGAAAATGCTCACGTGTTTCATTATATATTGCAGTTGGGTGTAAATTTTAACCTTTGCCACATGTTTGCAGCTTCATTGAAAATATTATGATCAACGTAATGAACAATAATCACCGCCGATTAGGTCATGAAGTATACAAATAAGTAATTAGCTGAAATAAAAATATCAATCTTCTTTTACTGCTGTCATTGTATCACCACTTTATATAGCAAGTGTTATTACCGTCGGCCAAGTCCTTCAAGCCATACATGCCGAGCTGTGAAAGCTTATTAGACATGCAAATTATAATTCAGCTGACATGAAAATGTGAAATGACTTTTGATATTGTTTTAACCTGGTATAATCATCAATGTACATAGCATATTTTGCCAAGTTTGATTAAGTAAATCCAGTATATATCCCTAATAAGCAAAGGTCATTAAAATGTAAATTAGGAATTGGCTTATAAAATGCTTAATGATTTTCAAAAATGTTGTATCATGGTATCTGCAATATATGTAGCAAGTTTTGTCAACTTTGGTCAAGTTGATTCAGATATATATCTCTAATTAGGAAAGTTTATTCAATATGCAAATTAGGAATTGGTTGAAGAGAAAATGCTTGATGACTTTCAAAAATATTGTATTGTAGTATCTTCAACGTACATAGCAAGTTTCATCAAATTGATCAAGTCAATTCAGATAAATATCCCTAATTATGAAAATTCATTTAATATGCATATTAGGAATTGGCTGCAGTTAAAACGCTTAATGACTTTCAATAATGTTAAATCATAGTATCTTTGATATACATACCAAGTTTGGTCGATTTTGATCGAGTCAAATCAGACATATCTCCCTAATTAGGAAAGTTCATTAAATATGCAAATAAGCAACTCTTTTTTTATGTCATCCCTTAATGGTTCCCACAACTGATATATCTTGGTGTGATCAACTTTTGTAGCAAATCTCATCAAATTGTGTGTAGTCGTTTGTAATGAATATCCTTTTTTTTCTAAAATCATTAATTATGCAAATGAGCAAAAACTATGCAAGCCACATTCACCAAAAACTAATCAGTTCTTGCACTTTGCTAACTGAATCTATGTACCAGATTTGATTCTGATCTGATCAGCCGTTTTTGAGATATCCGACCAACAGACAGACAGACAGACAGACAGACAGACATCGCTCCGACATATGCTCACGTGTGTAAACACGTGAGCAAAAAATTACCTAAAATATACAAATTTGGGGATTTCCCAACACTTTGAGCAGAAAATTTATCTAATAACATCCCTCGGGACTTTTTATACCAAATTACAAAGCTATCAAACAAGTAATTTTGAGAACAAGTTTTCTTGACCAAAAATGACAATATTGTCTTAAAAATACAAATTTGTGTATTTCAGGACAATTTCCACATATCTGACTATTGACATCTCTGTAGGTCTGTGTACCAAATATAAAAGCTGTCTGTCAAGGAGTTTTAAAAAGAAAATACTGTTTAAGATTTTTTGACCAAAAATGACAAAATTGCTCCAAAATAGTAATTTTCCCAATTTCGTCATAATTTCAACAAATTAGAAGAGTAACACCCTCGCAAAGATCCAACCCAAATTTGAGTTAGATTGGCTGGTTTCAGAGAAGAATTTTACTGAAAATGAGAAAAATCGCAAAAAAATTCAGTAAAAATACAAAATTAAGGATATCCTCACAATATTTATAAAACTGTATAAGGTTTACCTAAGGTACTTGCACAAAAATTTTCAAAGCAATCAAAACAGCGTTTTTTCGAGATGATAATAATTCTTGACCATTTTCACATTTTGTAAGCTCATTTGCATAATTTTGGCAATGAAGACTTCATTTGAACAAAATCCCATCTATAGCCCAGGATGCATCCACACACCACAGACCAAGCTGAAATGTGCAGCGGTTTGCGTGTTTTTAATGTTGACGGAATACTGTACGTACATACATACATACATACATACATACATACATACATTACATACATACATACATACATACATACACACATACATACAGTCGCCATCAACTTCAGCTTATACGATAAACTCACATTGATATAACCAAATGTGAGCTAAAAAATTACACCAAAAATGCAATAATGCAATATTGCAAATTTCATAAAAAAAATTACATTAGGATAACCCCTAAGAACATGTCTACTGGCTATTAAAGCTATCAGACAAAACAAATTTGTTGACCAAAAATTGGCAAATTGCCTTAAAATACAATTATTAAAATTTCACCACAATTAAACAAATCCATCATAAGTCACCATAAAGAAGCTGTATACCAAGTTTTAACCAAATCTGGCCTGTGATTACAGAGTTCAAGCAATTTGCAGGATTTTCCCTTTTTCTACCTCATTTGCATATTTTTGACACTGACACATTAATTTGAACAAATTCACATCTCCACCAATGGGTGCACCTTTAAACCAAATATTACGATGGTTTGTGCTGCTGTTTTGTAGTCTTTGATGTGAACGGACATAGTCCGCATGTACTAACATACCTGTCAGTGTAAGTGTAACCAACACATATACATACACACAGACGCTGCCGACCTACCATATGAGCTCTCTTTTGTATATATACATATACCAAATGCTTGAAAACTATCTCGAAGCAACCAAATTGAAATAGCAGAAATTGAGTCACATCAGAAGCAACTGAAAAACCCGCTCTGAACAATCTGCCCTAAAATAAACAGCTGCAAAGTGCGAACTATTACTGTAACACAGCAAAGGGCGACATAACCGCACGGTGGATTTAGTTAAATAGTTGGTGAAAATGACGCGAAGTCAAACACAATCAACTTAACACAAGATAAATAGTCTTCAAACACAAGCAATTTCAATATCTCACCAGGAGCGACACAAAAGCTATGTCTTACTTAGGCTTCTTGATCAACATTGGCATTCAATCGGGATACCAGGCGAGACCGACATCGATCTGACGCTCCAGTCAAGTGCTGTCAGTCCGACACCAGCATAGCGCAACCCGTCATAGTATAGGTAAGATCAGGAAGTCTTGCAATACGGCTCGCTTCACTCTACTCGTTACAGGAGGCGACAACTAAACAAAGCGACACATAAACTACACCAAGGAGCCTTCAAGTACGCCTTAAAGCATACTTACCAGGCCACTACCTAGTGCTGTTCCCATCAAGAAGTGACAACATCGGAGCACCACTGCGACAAATTATTTGTCACCTTGTGCTTTGACTACATTCCGCTGCATCAAGCACAGCACAGCCAAAGAAGAAAGACATTCATCGCCAAACAATAAACAGAGATTGACAGTTGTCAAGATCCCACAACACGAAAGACAGCCAAATGCCTCCAGAGCCGATATAATTTATTGGCCAAACGAAAGCCTATACACAATCCAAAACACAAACGTCCAGAGGGACGAACAGTATCGGGTCTGTCTTTGAAACCCATAGCAGACGGCCTTTTTCAAGGCCATCAAATTCTCCAAACAAGAACTACCATAACACATATGCAAAATACAAATTTACACAATACTGTGTCACCAAACACAGAAACAGGAAAAACAAACAAATTGCCAGAAAAAGACGGTACAAGAGGAGACGCCATATTATCTTAAATACAATGAAACTCCGTACAAATGCCGAACATAGCATAAACATAAATAACAACACGAATCTTAGATTCATCAAAATCTATCATTACACAAGTTAACAACAGCAAAAATCAATGCACTGGGTACGGGTTGAAATTCACCCAAACACCAAATCGTCCTCACAGAGTTCATCTCATACAAGACGCAAACATTAGGAGAAGGAAAATCCAATACATTATGCGACACAAGTGACCAAAAAAAGACAAATTCAAACACAAGTCTCGATGGACTCCACATACCTACACTAAAGAACACAAATCGACAGATTTGAATTCTTACATAAAACATCAGGCCACCTGAAATCTACGCTTTAAAAGCCTGATCAAAGGGGAACACTAAGATACATCAGAACTTGCAACACAAAAATGACTTTGTTTCAAAGGTCGATACACTTTATGCAAGATTAATCGAACGTGGCTAAAATAACAGGAAATGTCAAGTCACATCGCAAGCACAGTTCGCCGCACGAATTACGCAACTAGAACACAAGCGAACGAACGAAGAAACAAAGAAAACACTAGTCTTCACGACGAAAATTATAGCAACAATATATATAAGAACACAAGCTATAAAAAGCAGCAATGTGCGAAAACTGGGAACACATAGACAAGGACGAAACATTAAGCCTGAATGAAATATTTCCACAACAACCGATCATCGCATACAAAAGAAATCCAAACATTAGCGATATACTGATAGTGGCCAAAGTCCACGGCATTTTTGTATTAGGAACAAGTCAATGAACGAACGAACACATGACGATCCACACATAAATCAGGGTTCTCAAAAATTTTTGAAGTATGAGGAAAATTCAGAAAAGTAGGCGGTTAGCTTCTGTGTGCAACCAGGTTCCCTGGGTGGGGGGGGGGGTGGGGGTGTTCAGTATTTTTTTAAATTGAAGACATTTCTGAGCAATTTCATGCACTCTTATACAGTTATAAAAGGCTATTCCAACATACATACAGGGGGAGGGTTTCAGGGACGTGGGCAAGAAATTTTTAAATTTTGGAGACATTTTGGAGTAATTTTATGCATTCTTGTACAGTATTAAAGACCATTTCAACATACAGAATAATCATTACCATTGTCAATTACAACATGTTTTAAAGGGATAAGTTTTAAAAAACATCAGAAAATTAATTTGATATCACTCGGGCCTGTCAACTGCATTCAGTTGACAAAAATAAAAGCAAAATTTCACCAGATTGTTGTGTAGAATTATGTTTAGCTCGTGACTTGAACAAACATTTTGAAATACATCATAGAATAGGGTTTTCATAACCCGGAAAACGATCCGCTGGAATCATGACCAGCCTGGCTGTACAAAGTTTTTTACTGATTTAAATAAACTTGATTGAAGATACTACTAAAGAGAGAGCGATCCCCAGTATGAGTACAACACGTTCGCTGATAGCGGTACTGCAGTGATAGTCCAGTCAATCTACGAGATTTTGGCACCTAACCCACCACAAATTGCAACAGAATTTTTTTCTTCAGAATGCATTTTAATGAGGTACCCAGAACAACATATTAAAAGTTTACTCGAATCCACCTTGGGGAAATATGTCTAATTTGCATAAATCAAATATGGCGGCCAACCATCCAACAAAATAACATAATTGGCTATATATCACATATTAAACAAGCTATTTCAGTGATTTCAAAGTCTGACACTAGTTATTTGGCTCAGGGAATCATTTTGGAGGTATAATGTTTCATATAGGCACCTCGTTAATTTGCATAATTCCAATATGGCGGCCAACATTCCTACAAAAGACATTTTCGGTCATATACCACGTATTAAACAAGCTATTTCAGTGATTTTTAAGTTAAAAGTATATTTCTTAGGCATGGACAAACGATTTTCGAGATGCTATGATTTGCATAGGTAATTTGTTAATTTACATAATTCCAATATGATGGCCAAAAACCTACAAAAGACATTTTCTGTCATATACCACGTATTAACCCTTTTGGCGCCAAAGTCTATTTTTGTCAACTTTATAAAATGTACCGCAGTCAGTTTTTTCTGCCTTTTGCCAAAATTTTGATAAAAATATGTAGCTGCTGAAAAATGATATCCATTTGGTCCAAAATTATGAAAAAAACTGTACAGAAAAGTTCACAGAAATTGGTAAAATATCGCATTACAATTTTGGTGTGAAAAATTACAGCAGTCAAAGGGTAAACAAGCCATTTCTGTGATTTCGAAGTTAAAAGTGTATATCTTTGGCATAGACAAACAGCTTTCGAGATGCAATGATTTGCTTAGGTACTTCGTTAATTTGCATAAATCCAATAGGGTTGCCAACATACCTACAAAAGACATTTTGTGTCACATACCATGTATTAACCCTTTGGGCGCCAAAGTCTATTTTTGTCAACTTTATAAAATGTACCACAGTCAATTTTTCTGCTTTTGCCAAAATTTTAATTAAAATCTGTAGCTGCTGAAAAATGATATCCATTTAGTCCCAAATTATGAAAAAAACGTACAGAAATGTTCACAGAAATTGGTAAAATATCGCATTAAAGTTTTGGTGTAAAAAATTACAGCAGTCAAAGGGTTAAACAAGCCATTTCTGTGATTTCAAAGTTAAAAGTATATTTCTTTGGCATGGTCAAATGATGTTTGGGGTGCAATGATTTGCGTTGGCATTTCGTTAATTTGCATAAATCCAATACAAAAGAAATTTTCTGTCATAAAATGTATTGAACAATTTATTTCAGCCATTTTGAAGTTTAATTATATATCTTGAGCATGAAGAAACACCTTTTGTGGTTCAATGTTTTTAAAAGACACTTTTCATGATTTTCAGAAATTAAATATGGCTGCCAAAAATAATGCCCAAATAGCTTCTAATATAAATAAGGTTATGGTAGAGTTTTTAGGAATAGGAATATCAAGAAAAAACTGTCAAGAGGGCACTGCACTGTATTTTGCAAATATTCTTCCAATTTTTATTAATTTGTTAACCCAAGATTAAAAATAGGTTCACCTTTTAGCTTGGCAAGCAGTCGTAAGTTGCATGATATAGAAGGGTTAATGTATGCATTTGTATGCAAATCACCCGAATTCCTGCTTCCCTTTTATCCGAATTTCAAGATTTTCAAAGAATATAACTCTGTTCTGGTCATATTTTCTGAAATTTCCACATTATGTTTTTAAATGCTATATAACAAAAACAATTATTGTTTTGCAATAAAATTCTTACATTTTGAATTAGAGGCATTTTTATTTTGCTAACCATGATTTTAAGCACTTTTTTGAGTGCCAGTCGTTCAGCCCATGCCATTTTAGAATGAGGATATACTCTTGTTTCAAGTGAAATATTGCATTTCACAAAATAGTTTGTACGGGTTTCCTTGTCATCTTAGATGAGAAATATTCCTTCGAAAAAACTGTGTTGACAACGTGCAGCTCAACATTAAGTCCTTGAACATTTATTTTTAAAATGTAGAAAATATACCATAAATTTACTACAATAACGATCCATTTAAGAATAAAAGTTTATTTTAATAGGTGTCTGTGATACCTGAACTCGTTAAAATACCCAATAAATATATTGTATTTTGAAAACAATGTTAAAGCAAATTTGTAGACTTACATATATGACTTCCGAACGGATTAAAATACGTATATGTTGATGTGCGTTTACAATTTTAATTATTTGTGATTTTTCTAAATATGACAACCGTAATGATTGTTAGTCATCTAATAATAATCTCTTTCTGAATATAACATTGGATTCATCTGTGTCCGGCATTATTTGTGATTTTTATAGGACTGGTGCTTTATACTCTACAGTGTTAAAACGTGTGAATCTTTATGTTTACTGTTTTAAAAAAGTCGCGGACAAAATCTTTAGTCTCTAATTTAGACTGAACCCCCTTCTTATTGACGAGTGCATCTTAGACTTTGGTACATCCCTAGATGATAGGCAAGAAGTCATCACATATAACAGCAAAAATACAATAAACACAACAAAGATAATAACAACGCAAAAAATAAAATAATGTGACCAAAAATAACACATGCCACAATACAGACAAATTAAAACTTAGTGCTGATGCACACAATGTCAGACTCTTAAAAACTTGATCAACACACAAACTCACAAAAATTGAAAATTGCATGCTTAGCAAAGACTTAAAATTAATTCAAACAACTCATTAGCCCAACAGAATCCAACTGTTACACGATACAAACATGTACATCTGGAAAAATGACACTCGGAAAAATGACTCAAGATGTACTTCTTTGTATTGTGTAATAGTTGGATTCTGTGTTTGGATTAATTGTAAGTCTTTGCTAAAGCATGCAGTTTTCAGATTTTTTGAGTTTGTGTGTCCAGAAAGTTTTTATGAATCTGACATTGTTTGCAATAGTGCTAAGTTTCGATTTGTGTGTATTACGACATTTTTTATTCCGGTGATATCATTTTTTCTGTTTTTTTTAGTTTTGTTGCGTTTTGTTGTATTTTGCTGGTATATGTGATGACTTCTTGCCTATCATCTAAGGGATCTTATAAAGATGCACCCATCCATAAGAAGGGGGTTAAGTCTAAATTAAAAACTAAAGATTTTGAACACCCCTTTTTTTAACAGTAAACATTATAATACAGATTACATGCTTTGACACTGTAAAGTGTTAAACACCCTTACAAATTACGAAAATGCCACACACAGATGAATTCAATGTTATATTTAGAAAGAGAATATATCATTAAGAAGACTAACATTCTTTAACAGTCGTCATATACAGAAAAATCAAAAATTTTAAAAATGAATGTCCAAGGACTTAACAGTTTCTTCTTGATATAGTTTCCTAGTGCTAAAAACTATACCAAAACCGTTATTTATATTAGAAGCTATTAAGCCATGGGGCATTAATATGGCAGCCATATTTAATTTATGCAAATTATCAAAGGGCCTTTGAAAAATTGAGCCACTAAAAGTGTTTCTTCATACCCAAGAAAAATATTAAAACTTTAAAATCAAAGAAATAGCTTGTTTAATGCGTGGTATATGACCGACAATGTCCTTTGTAGGAATGTTGGCCACCATATTGGATTTATGCAAATTAACAAATTACCTATGCAAATCATAGCATCTCGAAAATCGTTTGTCCATGCCAAAGAAATATACTTTTAACTTTAAAATCACTGAAATAGCTTGTTTAATACGTGGTATATGACCGAAAATGTCTTTTGTAGGAATGTTGGCCGCCATATTGGAATTATGCAAATTAACGAGGTGTCTATATGAAACATTATACCTCCAAAATAATTCCCTTGGCCAAATAACTAGTGTCAGACTTTGAAATCACTGATATAGCTTGTTTAACATGTGATATATAGCCAATTATGTTATTTTGTTGGATGGTTGGCCGCCATATTTGATTTATGCAAATTAGACATATTTCCCCAAGGTGGATTCGAGTAAACTTTTAATATGTTGTTCTGGGTACCTCTCTGAAATGCATTCCGAAGAAAAAAATTCTGTTGCAATTTGTGGTGGGTCTAACCCTATTTTGACTGGACTATGATAGCGACAAGTTCACCGCGTAAATTGCTAGACTACATAAACAAATCAAATACAGTGGAATTTGATTGAGTGTCCGGTTTGCCTTGCAGAGCTCGACGAGTCTACATGTTGCTTATCATTAGAAAAGTAAACATTTGCAACAAATTGAGTCTTCGTCTTTGGTTGGTGTTAGATTACAGCGCGCGGCAAACGTTTCCCATACACTGTCTCGTCACGATCACTGCAGTCGTTTCAGCATGTCACTGACAACAAGCATAACACTGCACTACATGCACATCACCAGTTTTCTTTTAGGTGTTTACTTTAAATTGGGAACTTTATGAAGAAACAAGTAAATTCTTTAAAAAAAAACCTTTCTTCTCCTCTCGATGTCAGCAATCACGACAACAGTTCCTTCAGCATGCAGTCTGTAGCATTGCGAGTGCAGTCTACTCTATCAACAAGTTTGACACGATACAACACTGAATATTGTCAACCAGAAAATGCTAAACACTCCTAAATGAAACTATAATCCCGCCTTCTCTTTTGTCTCAGCTAAATGAAACTTTCTCAATTGACACTTCTCTCTGAATTGACACTTCTCTGAGCTACAAAATAGACTTGAAGAAAAGTGTTGATTTTGCACAGGCAAGTGCAATTCAATCAACACGGTACATTTTGTGCCATTGAATAACACACCAAGTGTTTCTGAAATAATTCACCGTATTTTGGCACTTAATTTCCCGGACGGCATCATACACGGCAACGGGTTAGCATGGAGGGGACGATGATATCTCTCTGCCTTCAAAATATTCTTTACCTTGCTGAAAAATACAATGTTTCACTGTAATAAAACGCCGAGAGTCAGTCCGGTTGATGTTGAGGACTTCCTCGAGATATAGATCCGACACTCGAAAAATATGCCAGTGAGTTTTGTCTGAGTTATATTTCCTAAAATCAAAGTACACAAAGCTGTAGCTGAAAAAAAAAACTTTGATGATGTGCTATAGCTATAGTGCGGTGTCAAGCTTGTTGTGCATGAGTGGCATGCTGAAACGACTGTCATTATTGTAGACGAGACAGTGTCTGGGAAACGTTCGCCGCGTGCGCTGTAATCTAACACCAAATACTCAATTTGTTGCAAATGTTTACTTTTCTAATGATAAGCAACATGTAGACTTGTCGACTATCCACTGGGCTCTGCTCAGGATCCTTATCAGACATCGTAATTAAGAACGGTACTAATTGAAGTGAAACAGTTCAGTAAAAGATGGCTAAAAGTTGTCTACTGACTAACGTAAAGAAAGCACAGCTACTTGTCAGACTAGAGAGCTAAAAGTAACCTGGTGAGCATGCGTAGAAGAAATGTGGACTATACCAATATCACTCGGGGGTGAAATTAATCAAAATGGGACATTTTTACCCAATGATAAGCAACATGTAGACTTGTCGAGCTCTGCAAGGCAAAACGGACACTCGATCAAATTCCACTGTAGTTTATTCAATTCAATGAATTATCGGAACACAATTCTCAGTGATTTTAATTCACTGTACTAATTTCACAATAAAACGAATCCGCGAGCTGATTTTGGATTTTTTGGTGACGTTGAATATAATTGAAAAAAAAGAGCTTTAAAATTTCATTGTTCATGTTTGATAAAACCTCAAACTAACGACACCGAATGTCAGCCTGTACTACACCATGTGTGCACAAAGCACCGGCGGTCATGTCGGTCGACCTAAAATTTGACACTGTGATCGACGTAGCGTTTCAAAAGTGATACCAAGTTATTTTTGTTTATTTAGATTTGATGTAAAACTCCCAAAACCAACATACAAAGTCCTACTCTTACGCAGAAAATCAAAGTTTTCAAACGTCGACTTTCTCTTCCGCGATGCACACAACCACGGCCCCTCCACAAAACGCGATGTCGATCGACTTGAATATTGGCACCGCGGATCGTGATTGACCATGGATGGATTGACATAGCGTTTCAAAGTATGAAAGATGAGTTGTTAAATGAGCTTTTATATCTCAATCTTGTTAGTTGGGCGCAGGTAAGCCAAAATTTCTGTGTTAGTGGGTCACTCAAATTGGCTTGGTGGGACTCGAAATTTCGGATTTTCCAATGTAGTTCCTCCGACCCCCAGGCCGTAAATAATTACGGCTCCCTAAACAGCTGTGTACGCACGAGCAGAACGACCAGGACCAGCAAAAATTTAGAAACAATGAAGCTACAGCTAAGAAATTTACAGACTCTTGGCCTTTGATGCATCAATTTTTGGGTATAATATACCTGTATAAAGGCATTCTGAGTACAGCGGTAATTATTTCCTCCCAAACGACTCTGACCATTTTTACATCCACGCTCTGACATTATCTGTACCAATGTGCTGATCCGTCACCATGAAAAACTTTGAACCACCAACGTAAACCACCTAGGCGTCCCTCCACCCAACCACCCGCCCACCGGTGGTTTAACCTAGCCGACACACGTTCTGTAAAGCGGATGAATAGTACATCGGAATTCATATCGCCTTGAGCATATGTACTTGTGGGTATGTGCGCTATATAAGAACCAAATATTGCATTCATTTCACTCGCAAAAAAATGGCTACGCCACCAATGGCGTAGCCAAAGCCGGACACTCTCGCCATACTCGTAGGGCTAACTTGAACAGTGTGCCTACGATTTGATTATCGCAGGCAGGGCCAGTGTTTTATATGTCTACAAGGTCTTGTGTCAAAATGCATCGTTTAGGCCTATCAGCTGCAGCAGAGGGTGTTACCGGGCACCACGCTAGCGGATCCGGTAACATACAGCCTGAAGGGAATGTGATACAGCTATCCAAATATCTTAGACCAACGTGTTACACTGGCATTCGACAAAACCCAAGGCGAGACAACCTTGTTTGGGCCTCGCGCAGCGACGCTTGAGTGTGAGGTTCAGCCTTCAGGCCTTCGATCATCAACAATTCCAAGCAACTCTGCGAGCACTCCGGTCTCGACCACCAATAAGCAAATCGTACTCAACAAGTGTGAAACAGTCATTACTTACCAGGTTTCTTGATCAGCCATGTACTAGTTAGTATGTTTCCGTAGTTGCCTCGTAGTACCAGTTGGTCGCTCCATATGGTCAAACATCAACCGCGAACGACTTCTGTGAGGTTTATTTTACGAGGTCAATGCCTCCTCACAGCTTGGCTGATTATTAACGAAGCAATCTTATGATTGGTTAATCAGGGGGTCTGTTTCAATGCGGAGCGGACGGAAGCTCGCGAGCCAATTGCAATCAACCTTACGCTTCGCTTGGCGCTAAATTTAACGGTGTATTGAGACCGAGACTCAAAA
Organism: Ptychodera flava; assembly: GCF_041260155.1. Lineage (NCBI taxonomy): Eukaryota > Metazoa > Hemichordata > Enteropneusta > Ptychoderidae > Ptychodera > Ptychodera flava. The sequence goes on from NC_091934.1 coordinate 12,104,530, forward strand.
TATCCGAATACTGTACTGTCAGCTTCCTTGAATGCGAGTATCTTCACTGGATTATGAAGAAAAAGGAACTACGGATTTAACTGGTAAGTAAGCCTCGAAACGCGCTATGTATACCATGATAGTTCACTTGTGACGTAAATATGAATGTTTAATTTACTTAAATGCGTCAAGGCCTTTTCTTATCAAATTTCCGTTGAGGATAATTCTCCCAGTCACAGAACTAGAACTGCTATATAGCTTGACACGTAGCCAGGCTCGATGTTGTCTCTCCCGGCATTATTCGCACCATCAAGGTCAGTCCTAGCTGCAATAATTGCCCGGAATAATTTTAGCAATTTGTGGGCTAGGCCTATGTTTTACAGTAATAGCTGTGGGTCCATAGCTGTGGTGATTTCAGACGGGATTCTTGCTGCGGATCCGTAGCCCTACCACCCTCTTTGCTGGTTGTGTTGGGCAACACAACTAGCAAAGGGAGTGCTAGGGCTACGGATCCGCAGCAAACGGGATTCCTGCCTTTTACGGGCTAGTTAAAATCGTAAAAATCAAAACCAGCCCGTAAAAGGCAGGGATCCGTCTGAAAACACCACAGCTATGGACCCTGGCACAGCTAGGCCTAGCTCTGCGTGGTAGGACTGTGTTTTACTGGCGTTCCGGCCCCTCACAACAGGACGAGGAAGGCCGTATAACGCCGGTAACACCCTGCCATGCAGAGCTAGGCTGGGCCGTGGGGCTTGCGTGATTCCAAACCAAGTCAGTTTCGTAATGGTAAAAGATAGTAAAACTGACATTTATGTCCAGGGTTGAATGAGGTTAGCCTATTTATTATTTCTCAGGATGTTGCTGCAGATAGCCAAACCGTTGACCTATGACGTCACATTCTAGCATCGGGATATAAACAAAACACGTTTACATTAATTAAAGTGTAAAAAATACTGTTAGAGAGTTGATTTGATTTTGGCGCAGAAGTTTGCTTACTAAGCAAAATATCGACCGAGAATACGTGTTTTTGTTGAGATCCCGAAGCCAGATGTGACATCATAGGTCAACGGTTCAATATCCATGATGGTGGATTTCATGATTTTTCCCACGGCAGCAGCCGCCCAGTAAAGTACGGAGAAAGTTAGTAAACGGAGAGGAAAATGGACATCTGCGTTGGCATCCGTCGATAGGTAGGCGCTCGATGCACCCCGACTTCGGATTATGATGGGCTTTTTGTTTTTGTTTATCTGGAGCATTGCAATTAAAAACGCTCACTCACTATCTCACTGTTTACAGCTCTGAATACGCATGCATGCCCGGGTCTGATGGGGGGGGGGGGGGGGGTCATCGCCACAGACCTCTGATCTCCACAACATGCAGCACTGCATATTCACAGCTAACTATCCGCTAACTCACTGTGAGATTAGCAGCGTCCGGGGATATTGTGAAACGTTTGTCCATAATGTACGCTACATCATGAATGTATGTACATCCATGGTTATACATATGGTAAGGGAGCCTTCAGTAAGATGGTGGGCCGGGCACGCCTGGGGCATTCCGCGCACACCTTTACCGTAGAATGTGACCTCCCCATTATCCTCCTGTCTAAAATGTGACCCCCCCCCCCTTGTATAACATTCTAAAATTTGACCCTCCCCCAACCATTTCAGTATTCTCCTCAGGAATAATGAAAAGTATCAGCTATACAAAATTTGTTTAATTGTTATGTAACTTAGGGACAAATTACGGAGAAAAGGGCTGGTGTTTTGGAGGGACAGTCACAATCTATCACACAAGCATTTTTGAAGAGATATGGCATTTCATACATTTGCGGAAGGGTTATCATATTTTGTGCTACTATAAGAAGGCAAGATGTGGCTGATACGGTGCCTCATCCAAAAAATAACAAATCACACTACATGCAGTCTATCAAGAAAATTATTGACAATTTTCCACCACAAAACATGCAATATCTGTATATTTGATGTGTTTGATAATGTATTGAAATACACTTTTGCTTGAAATGGGAAGTAAAATCACATTGTGCATTTGTGTACAAGAGATTGATTTTGATATTTAATCTAAAATGTTGGTTCACCATATATGGCAGTCTATGATGAAAGTATTAATAATTGTTTTCCAATTCAAAATAGGTAAATCTGTGCACTTATGTACACTTGATTATTGGTGTTAATGTTCATGTTTACCGGTAGACTGGAGTGGTTTCAAGTCCATGTTGTGCAAGAAATTTGATTTGGAATTTCACTGAAATGTTCATTCACTCAGTGTACATGGTAGTCTCTGAGAAAATTATGCACATATTTTACAATATATAAATAATAATATCTTTGTATTTGTGTTCATGTGGTAATTGATATACACTTTTCCACCTGTTCCATATGTTTTTGTCTCTTGTCTTTCATTAGTTTTAACTGTTCAAGGTGTTAAATGTAGGATACCACTGCATCTTCTTTGCTTCATTGTGAAACTTGTGGATAATGTATAATGCATTTGAAGGAATCAGTGTATTTCATTGGTGATTTCCTATTCAGGAAATATCATACAGACAATCAAAGGTTTCTCCATAAATCAGCTTCTGTCAAAAGTGACCCTCCCCAAGATAGGTTTATAAATAATGACCCTCCCCCTTGAACAGTTTTCTAAAAATTGACCCTCTCCCCAATTCTCCCGGCCCTGTGATTTCTGAAGACTCCCTAAGGTAGGCGTGGTATAGCTCTGCATCACAGATGTTATGTTGACTTGGTAGTTTGTAAAAGTGTAGTTTATGCGGTTACTTTATGCTGCGTTCTGACGTGTATCCCTTTTCCTGCCAAGTCCATATTTCACTACCAGGTCAAGATGGAAAAATTAATGAAACACAACATATTCCATAAGATGTATTTTAACATAATACTGTACATTTGAAAGCTGTTGAAAAAATAATACTGTAAAGTTGAGTCATTTGACTAAAGATGCTATAATAGACCAAGCCAAGTGGGTGAAAATACTTCACGTTTTGGCTCAATACCACTTTTTACTGACTTGGCTGATGGGGAAAATATACTGTCTGGCAGGAAAAGGAATACATGCTACGCCTTACCACTCATTATCATAATTGAATGCTGTCCACATCACTGATTGGTACGTGAGTTAATGCCATCAATGGCATCAAAAGGAGATTCACCACTTTCTAGACGCTATCCATTATGATGTGTTGCGTTATTACAATGGTGGACTCTAGAAATGCCGAATTTGTCAAAACACGGCAGATATCTCCTAAAGTTTTCTGTTATCGTGACATGAGAATGCTTTTTGGACAGTAGAGACTCTTCCGCATCAAACTGGGTAACGGACTGTAGGATTTGTGTTTATTTTTTGACTAGAATGGGCAGTTTTATATTCAGGCCAGACAAGTCCGTTTCAAACCTTTGTGGTAAGGCTACGTACCAGTATGTCCAAGCGTAGCGTAAACTCACAGCATGAACTACACTTTTACAAACTACCCAGTACACACAATGCCTGTGCCCTGCATACGATGCTACATGTGTTCCGGACGCCGTACAGCCTCACACCATATGACGCTTGGAACACACAACAATCGTATGCAGGGCTTGTACATTATGTCTCTAAAATGCCCAAGTAGTGGTTGTTTTGAGAAATAGATGTCCTTATTGGCTTTCAAAGTTTAAAGGAGTGTTCACAAGTAAGCTTACACTTTTTCTTCAGGGATGTGCAACCCAAAATAGCACCAAATTAATCTACTTTGTTTTTACCAATAAAAGCGTAGCTCGTGTTTTGTTTCAAGTTAAAACTTAGAGACACATTTAAGGAGTGTTCAGTTATTATGGCGGGGGGTTGGCCATCAAAATCCAGGATCACCTCAAATTTGAAAACTGCAAAGGAGGGGGTCATGCGTTTGTCAAACAGCACAGGGGGTTCACTTTCAATTTTCATAAGTATCCACCCCATCAAAAAGCATTTTCAGTGTTCAAACAATATTGTGGGGTATAAAAATGATTTGTTGCATGATTTCTTTCTGAAGTCATTTAAGGTGGCTGGAAAGGCTATTTTTGCACCAATCTTTTCTCAGAGTTAATGTCAAGTTTCAAGTGTTAGAATGAAGATATTTAGTTCAAATTTTCAGGATATACTCCCTTAGTTAATATTTCTCCAAAAATTGTATATTTGCAGCCGTGATTTTGAAATATGACACCAGTAAATATTAAAATTTAATTTTCATTTTTTTACATATTTGAATTTAATTATAATTGGAAAGTATTAATATTACCAAATTTGTTATAAATATGTTGACACTATTTATTGTAAGATTTGTACGGCAGGATTTGTAAATAAAATTTGTTTTTATGATTTTACATGGGTTTATATATCAAAAAATTATTAAAAATTCTTTCAAATTTCAAAATGTGATTTTTCAAAAAACACTTCAAGTACAGGAAAATTGTGCCATACAAATCTTATCTGTAACCTTGTTAATAGGCTGTAAAAATTCCATGTCCATATCTCATTTCAAAGGTTGGATTAAAGTGGCATAAAATTATGAAGGAAAACTGTTATTTTGTCAAAAATGTTGAAAACAAGCCATATTTGCACCCCTCTTTTGAAGTCATAGAGCAGTTTTTTTGATTAATCTCACTTTTGACACCTCTTTGACACTCAAAGCATCTAAAAATGCATTTACAATAGCAGTCACGCACTCTGAATGCCAGCACCGCCTTGTCAAACTTTCCTGAAAAACAGCAAATAATGACTTTTATTTAACCATCCTATTTCAATCACAAGTACATTTATGCAATAATCAAACGTCTATCAATGCATAGATATTGCTAGTTTTGTATTGAAAATTATTTCGAGATTTTTCATTGACTACCGTGTATAGTGAATCAGCGTTATCAATTAAATCTAATCTAATATCAAAGTTTTGTCACAGTACACACATGGACTTTTTACCTGTTAATGCAAGCAAAGTACATGAACATGCACCATGAGTAAATGAACAGATATATTTTGTTAGTCCCCACGGACACCATCCGGGGGGACTTATAGGTTAAGTCATGTCCGTGCGTGCGTGTGTCCGTGCGTGTGTCCGTTCACGCAGATATCTCAGAGATGCAAAGAGCGATTTCACTCAAACTTGGTACAAGGATTACTTCATATGTCATACAGATGCACATTGATTTGTTTTGTGATACGATCCAATATGGTCGCCAGGCGGCCATTTTATTACGATTTTTTCATGTACAGAGCCATAAATCAGACATAATACAACCGATTTTATTCAAAGTTTGTACAAGGACATTGACCAATGTCATAGATATGCAACTCGATTTGTTTTGTGATACGATCCAATATGGTCGCCAGGCGGCCATTTTATTACATTTTTTCATGTACAGAGCCATAACTAAGACATGTTTCAACCGATTTTATTCAAAGTTGGTACAAGGACATTGACCAATGTTATAGATATGCACGTCAATTAGTTTTGTGAAACGATCCAATATGGCCGCCAGGCAGCCATTTTATTACAATTTTTTCATGTACAGAGCCATAACTCAGACATGTATCAAGCGAATTTATTCAAAGTTGGTACAAGGACATTGACCAATGTCATAGATATGCACGTTGATTTGTTTTGTGATACGATCCAATATGGCCGCCAGGCAGCCATTTTATTACAATTTTTTCATGTATAGAGCCATAACTCAGGCACATCTCAACCGATTTTATTCAAAGTTGGTACAAGGATATTGACCTATGTCATATATGTACGTCGATTTTTTTTTGTGATACGATCCAATATGGCCACTAGGCAGCCATTTGATTATGATGTTTTCATGTACAGAGCCATAATTCAGGCACATCTCAACCAACTTTATTCAAAGTTGGAACAAGGACATTGACCTATATCATCCATATGCATGTCAATTTGTTTCACAATATGATCCAATATGGCCGCATGGCTGCCATTTAGTTACAATATTTTCATGTCCTTAGCATTAACTCAGACATGCATCCTCAGATTTTATTCAAAGTTGATACAAGGACATTGACCTATGTCATACATATGCATGTCAATTGGTTTCACAATCTGATGCAATATGGCTGCCTTGTGGCCATTTTGTTATGATTTTGTCATGTCCCGAGCCACAACTTGGATATGTATCAACTGATGTTTTTCAAAGTTGGTACAAGGACATTGACCTATCATGTCATAAATATGCATGTCTTTTGGTTTCACAATCCAATGCAATAGAATGGCTACCTGGTGGCCATTTTGTTACAATTTTTTCATGTACAGAGCTATAACTCGGACATATTGCCCAGTATCATTCAAAGTTGGCACAAGGACATTTACCTATGTCATACATATGCACATCAAGTTGTTTAACGGCATGTAGCAGTATCATGTCAATTATTGAATTTTCGTAATTAGTCTGATATGTCAAGAAATACTGCATCAAATTTCATGAAACTTGGTACAGATGTTAAGCTCACATTACTTGACAGTGAAAAAGACATTTATCAGTGTAAAGTTAATTAATTTGTAATTGCATATGTAATAAACTTTCCTAATTACAGTGATATATCCGCAAATACTGCAAATACTAATTGATTCATTTTAATGACCTTTTGTAATTAGTATGGCGACTCACATTGGCTTTATGTTTTCACCACATGGAACTCATTTTTGGCCATTAAGCCCCATCTGTATGCAGTATTTTTATCTTTTAATCACATACCTAATTAATGAAGGGGACAACTTCCTCCCGGAGGACTTGTAATTAAAGTACACATTAACATGCGGGGACTGTGTCATTGTCGATGACTTGTTAAAGATAGATGTACTTCTAATGTAATATGTTAAAGATGCTAATTCCCTTTAATTTTTTATTTCAGAATCTTCAAAGTGATGGATGTCAATACAGTGTACCGGTACATTGCCACGACATTTGTAGCTGAAGCATGCATTAAAGTACCGCTCTTGTTGCCTAGTGTACATCACCGGGACATTCGTAGCTGTGGTGTTCAATGAAGTACAGCTTTTGTTAACTAGTGTACATTGCCACGACGTTTGTAGCTGAAGTGCATATGTTCAGTGAAGTACAGCTCTTGTTGACCAGTGTACACTGCCAGGACATTTGCAGCTGAAGTGTTCTGAAGTGCAACTGTTGTTGAGAAATGTACAATGCCACGACATATGTAGCTGTAGTGTGTGTGTTCAGTGAAGCAGAGCTCTTGATGACTCTTGTAATTGCCATAACATTTGTTGCCAAGGTGCATGTGTTCAGTGAAATAGTGCTCTCCGTGACTAGTGTACGCTGCCACAACATTTGTAGCAGCAGGTTCAATGAAATACAGCTTTTGTTAACAAGTGTACATTGCCACGACGTTTGTAGCTGAAGTGCATATGTTCAGTGAAGTACAGCTCTTGTTGACTAGTAAACACTGTCTGGACATTTGAAGCTGAAGTGTTATATGAAGTGCAACTAGTGTTGAGTAATGTACAATCCAAAGACATCTGTAGCTGTAGTGTACGTGTTCAGTGAAGTAGAGCTCTTGATGACTCTAGTAACTCCCACGACGTTTGTAGCTTAGGTGAATGTGTTCAGTAAAGTACAGGTCTTGTTGACCAGTGTACACTGCCACGACATGTGTAGCTGAAGTGATCAATGAAGTGCAACTGTTGTTGAATAATGTACAATCCCACGACATGTGTAGCTGAAGTGTTCAATGAAGTGCAACTGTTGTTGAGTAATGTACAATCCCACGACATACGTAGCTATAGTGTATGTGTTCAGAAGCAGAGCTCTTGGTGACTGTGTTATTGCCACAACGTTTGTAGCTTAGGTGAATGCGTTCAGTGAAGAACAAGTCTTGTTGACCATTGTACACTGCCACGACATGTGTAGCTGAAGTCTTCAATGATTGAATTGCAATTGTTGTTGAGTAATGTACAATCCCACGACATATGTAGCTGTAGTGTATGTGTTCAGAAGCAGAGCTCTTGGTGACTGTGGTATTGCCACGACTTTGTAGCTTAGTTGAATGTGTTCAGTGAAGTACAGGTCTTGTTGACCATTTTACACTGCCACGACATGTGTAACTGAAGTATTATATGAAGTGCAACTGTTGTTGAGTTATGTACAATCCCACAACATACTAGTATGTAGCTGTAGTGTATGTGTTCAGTGAAGCAGAGCTCTTGTTAACTTGTGCAATTGCCACTACGTGTGTAGCTGAAGTGTATGTGTTCAGTGGATTCCTTGTTGACAAGTGTACATTGCCACGACTTCTGTTGCTAGAAATGTTCTATGAAGTACAGTCCTTTTTGACTTTTTCAATAAAGTTTACTATTTTGAAAGAAAAATCAGATTAAGCGTGTTAAATTTTCCACATTAGAACTGGAAAATATGAATTAGAATTACTTAGGAAAGTTGTTGATGCCCGAATATCCCACAATATCGGTCATATTTCCTCTTCTCGCTTGCTGATATCACCGAGTAGGATTAAATTGCAATGTAATGAAGTTTGTCGCATATCGTTTTCTTTTTGTTTACTTTGCCTTTTAAATACTGCATATAGTCTGTGCTGTAAGTAATTATTATAAGGAAACAACTATTAGTACATGCGTCATATATCGAACGTAACGGCCTCTATAAGATTCGATTGTAAACTTGTTGGTGACGTAAATGCCGTAACAGCGCCACCAAAACAAGTGTTACGAATACTGCACGAAAATGACAATATTTGTTCGTCTGTTAGGGAATGCTGTGTGTCTCATCACCACGAATGTGTTACTTTTGAATTGTATTTACGGATAACGTAGTTTATCCTCTTCATCGTGAAAACACGTGTCCTTGAAGATTATATGTATTCATCCGCAGTCAATCGCGGTTCTATATAGAGTCACAAAAGTCTGTGATGGAAACATGTTGTTTTAAAAAAATAACAGTCAAGCTAATTATTGTTTGCCAGTATTCAGGCTCCTGTCGGTATTTATTACCGGTACTGCCGGTACTGCAAAATCTTATAAATCACTTTATTATTGTTGTCATATAAACACGTTGGACATTATCATCGTAAATTTCCAAAAATGAAAAAAGTTACATTCAATAATTTCATACGGTCATCGTTTACTGGAAAGTATTCTATGTGTTCAGAGGGCCTGTTTTGTCTGCATTTATAATACTCTACGAGTTCAAATGTTTGCGATTAAAGCCAATGTTTAAACTTTCCAAAGAATAGGCAAGGATGTCAAGTTTTGTCCTGTTTGCGTTCTGCTTAAAACTATAGAATTCGCTCAGAGAAATCAACTGCTAAATGTCCAACTCGGCCATAGTCTTGTATCATTTAATCTTTCTCATCGAAGATCAGAGATTCTTCACAATTTCTTACACTATTGTTCAGGTCTGCTGTTTGTATGGACTTATGATGACGTCAGTGGGGTAAATAAAGTTTTCACAGTTCTGTTTCTATGCGAATTGAAAATATAAATTTCTGCCTAGAATTGGCACAGTTAGCATACTATTTTAATAATGATGTGAAAATTCCACACAATTTTACACAGAAAGAGTGCAATAACTTTCTTTTTAAATGTTAAATGTTAAATGGTTAAAAAAGTGCAGTTACTTTATTTTTAAATGTTCAAAAAGTATTAAAAATAAGTCTTGAAATCCGGTGACTTGACTACACAGAAATATACTAATCTTTCTGCACCATCTCATAACTGCTCGTCATATAAACAAGTAAACAGAACTAATATATCAATTTGGGTTAAAAAAATATTGAAAATTGAATTAATGTCTGCAATAACCGTGATATTGGGCAAAATGCTGGTGATGATAGTTTTGTTTGTCTTTGTTCGATTTTGTGTTGTCGAACAAAGACGAACAAAGACAAATTTGGTCTATCTTGTTTTTCCTTTTACATGTGTCATTACTCTTTTTGTGTGTGAAGGTTGTCTGTCTTTGCTTGTCCCTAAAATAATATTTTCTGCGCATCTGTCGACATAGGTATCTTTGTCTGTACTTTTCGTTCATAGAGTGGTAATTATCAACATAAGACATTGCAAAAATTACGAAATTAATAACTTGGCTTGATGGCTCCGTGTGTATTTATGATTACTTTGCTAATTACTAGTTTCTGGATGTTTGCATGACTCTGTGAAAACGATTATGTCTCTGTGTGTAGGTATCCAAACACCAGCCTGTGAACGCCCACTGAGTGAATGATACGATGCAGTAAGTTTGGACGCGTAATTAGCATAGAGGCAAACCTCACAACATCCTTGTCAGGGTCCGAGTTCCTATTGGCAAAAACTTACTTTCGTTAGATGTTGAACATGAATTATGGAGTCTTGAGTACATTGTACTGTTAAGTTTGTAGCTATAGACACTCTCATTTGTAAGATTTCGTCCATTAACAAATCTTCAGCATTGACAAGAGTCGGATGATCGCTTTTCGTCATCATCGTTGAGACGCACAAGTTTTAAGAAAACGTTTAATCTTTCATCCCGCATGTAATCTCATTTCAACATATTATCATCAGTTCACATCAAATGAACATGATGTTTATTTGTTCTCAAAAAGCAAGGGCCACCGCCCATCTTTTCCATAAACTTACAAAATCAAAGGAAATATACACGGGACACGTGATAAAGAAATAACATTACTTCAAATCTAATTTCTAATTTACAGGTCAGGAACAGCTATTGCTCAGCTTTTAGGGCTTCATTTCTTCTCAACATTGCTTTATGGATGTACACAGCTAATTTGAATAAAGTAACAGAGTTCTTTGATGAAAATAGAGAGATGAGTTTTTCAATAGTCGGATTGACATTTACATAGGCAGGCAGAAACTTTTCTCGAAGTTCACTATACATCGGACAAAACAATAAGAAATGAATTTCAGTTCACATCAAATGAAATTCTATGTAAGTACGCATGTAATATAACACTTTACTTTGGCTACAGATGGCATTCAGAACAGACATGAAAACGCTGACGGAGGGCGCTGCTTTTCTCGATAGGTCAACATTTCCGTAAGCTTGGTCGCTCCCTGTGTAATGTTTTGCCCCTGTTCTCTCAAGAAATCTTCGTATTTCAGGTGAAACGGTTGCGCAATCATTTGTCCTCGGACATCCGAACATGACTTGACATTTGACACTGTACTATCTCTGCAAGGTTTCTTTCGCGCCCATGCAGAAAAATCGACTAGGGAGAAAGTAGAAAACTGTCAAAAGATGTTTCTTTTCAAATATCTCTGTCATAGCGTGATTTTACAAGCCTAGGTCAGTTTTTCTATTGATAGATCATCATGACCCCTGTTTCTGGATAAAATTCCTTTAACCAAATCTGTTTGAACTTTTATCACTAAAATGTTGCACTTTAAAGTGAAAATATTGAATACACCCGCCATAATAAAGTAATTTCCCAACATCGCTCTTTGGAAGATCGTCTCAATCTTAGTAGTCTCAATTTTTCCCTCTTACGAAGTCACCGAATCATGCCCTTATGATGATTCTATGCATAGCGCCCTCTGTCGGAGATGTCATCGATTGCTGAGAATCACTCAAACGTGACCACAAAGCTACAGAAGCAAAAATAAGATTTGTTGATTTGACACAAACAAAAGTGGAGTTAATAATTTAAAATACACTGAATTACTGAACAAAATATTCATACTCTGCCACAATAAGCCAATAATTAAACTTTTATCGGCAGAATGGTTGAAGAAACTGAAACAATTAGTCTGTTGTTCTGGCTTTGTGAGTATATGTGTTTTAGGTTTGTTTTCACTTTTACTTTCAGCTGCAACACCAACAATTGAAATAAATATAAATAGCGTATCCAATTGCTCTTGCCTCCTTAAGTTAGCTTGCATTGCCGGGAAACCAATTCATAAGCGATCTATTTTGCATTATATTAAACGTTCAAATCGCACAGACAAGCGCCCAGAACTGCAACCATTGAACAGAGAATTAGAAATTTCATCTAGGTAAACAATAAAATTCGCAGTCTAAGAAGGAAGAGTGGCTAATTCTTTACACGTGTGTCTGCATACGTAATCAGTACATGCACAGTGTATATATAAACCTATTGGATTCTCGCTACTGCGTTCAGTCTGTTTAAAATATACTTGCATAACGCAAGTGTCCAACGTCATTGGCAGAGCAAGAATTTTCTGATGAAAATATATGAGTCTGAAGATTGGTTTTCAGCGTGTTATGTCACATGTGATCCTAGCATGACAATCTAATGTCAGTTCACATTCAATAAAAATATCTGAAACTACATGATTGTGTAATTCGATGCGATTCATCTACTAGTATGTGAAAAGTTGACAAAAACGAACGAATCGTCAAAAAATTATCGAGGGCGCTATTTTCCGCGCTGACTGAAAATTTTAATGGTTTCATTGATAAGTGGATTTCATGTGTGACAATTCAGGATTTGAAATTTTCACAGTAACAGTCGTGAGGAATTTAGAATTAACAAATTAATATTTTCTCTTTCGTTATTGGTTTGCGGCCTTATTTGTCATTCCCTGAGTTTCGATAACTCGTCTTTGCCGTAACAAGAACCGAGCTGTAAATGGCCACCGTTAGTCTGACAAAATAAACAATATTTGCCAAAGCTAGTCGTATTTTAGCGCAAACTATGTGTCAAATATCGTATGATATAAAAGTCCGGTTACTCGAAAATTAATTCCACGGAAATTGAAGTTTGAGTTGCCCGCGACCGTGGGGGTTGCCTATCTCTGAACGCAAAGCGAAGGCAAACCGATGGCGCCCTCTAGCGGAAATATCATCAATTGATAAATCTGCGTACAATTCCCCGGTAACACAAAATCCTATTCCTTGAAAAGCGCCCTGAGACTGACGGGCTAACGCTAGAATAGTATCAAAACACAGTCCCTCTATGGGGAGGGGAGGGAGCTGTGATGCAAATCAACACTTTCTGTCGACAGTATACTTGCCGAGGTCTATAGGATTGAACAATCCAATCATGAAATCTGCTCAATGTTCAAATATTTGTAGAGTTGTGATTTGCCATGAGCTCCCCATAAACGGATTTTAAAATCTTGGTAGTAACAGTAATGCCAATTTGTGACATAGGTAGGAAAGGGGGAAATACATGTAATGTCATTTGCCTGTATAATGCTATGCGCTTGTGCATTACGTTAGCATGAAGGAGCAACATAGGCCTTTTTTATTATCCGATAATATCGTCGAAGATGTCTAAGTTAGAGATTTCCAGACCAGAGTGCTCTAACATAAATAACATATCGATATTATCCGATAAAAGAGTGTTTTAGCATTTCCACTTACCCACTTCTAACATTAGTTTTTTAATTTAGAAGGTAGACGATAGAATCGAGTTTATCATATATAACCCGGTAAAGCAGCATGTCGGCCATCGGCCACTTCGTAACTCTTCTAAGATTGAACTCTTACTTAGATGTTATACGATATTATCGATTTTATCCAATAATTTCCGATAAAACAGCATATCAGGCATCATCCACTCCCCAACCTTTCTAATATTAGACTCTAACTTCGAGAATTTTATTATCCCATAATGCCTAAAGTGCCAATGTCGCGGTATGTTCTCTGTGTGTTGTATATTATCAAGTCGATCGTTGAATTGTCGGAACCATAAAGGCACACCCCATGCAGGTTTTAGTTTACTTTGTTAGGGTGCATGAATCTGTATGGGACAACAGTTTGTGTTGCACCCCGCTGGCTTCGTCCAGACGTGATCGGGAAAATAGCCCAACAGTTTTGTGATGGTGCATCACACATGAGGTGTCAAGTAGCTTGTCTAGGCGGGAGGTCTCGCATGATAGCCCGTCCGTAACTACATACACTAGAGACTTATAGATTGCAAAGAAAGCTAACACGCATGTTGAATAGCAAAACCTGAATTTCAAATTTCCGAGAAGCAATCAAATAAAAGGATTATTTTGCACCACACATTCATTATATCAAAGTACCTCAATTTCCATGTAGTGCTATTGTTTTGCATAGATATTGCAGAGTTTAAATTGGTCAGAATGCCGTGTTTTTAGCCAAGGGCATAACCTAACTGGCGTTTGCCTTTCAAGGTAATAATTTAAGAAGTTTGCCGTGACAGAATTCTATGTGAAACACAGTGTCCACCCGCTGGCGTCCGTCTACCTTGCTATTGTTTGATATTATACTTTGGAACTATTAAAAGACCTGTGATCTGAAGTACACAAATGAAGAAATCCGGAAATACCACAAATCTTAATATTTTGTCCCTTTCATTCACAAATATGGAACGAAATGCTATTTGAAGAAGACGGACAGACTTCTTCAACAGTATTTACACACAGTGTCTGCTAGAAATTCAAAGTTATAAAAAAGCGAACTATGCTGACAATGGTAATTCTACCTGATAAATCGGCTCGTTTATCACCTACTTTCTAACTGCAATGTTAAAATGGAGGTGAAAAGGTATTTCTCAGGTCCTACCCATTTTAAACAGTTTAATGGGCGAACATATTATGAATGAAATTATCCATTAGTGGCATATTTATGAATTCTTTGTTGCCGTCTCATCGTTGTCACCGTCTTCACACACCGTCTTCACAAGTGTCGTGTCGAGTTTAATTGCTGCCATCAGCACCTCATATGATAAGTTATTCCTCCACAGAACCGTTGAAAATGTTATCAAAAAACTTAATGAAAGGGTTCGTCCCTCTTCCTTCCAGCGCATACCAGTTTCAGAATCCATTGCTGAATTTTGCAGACAATACTGCGTTTCCGTACCCTACCCGAGGCGTTCTCCTTGAGATCATGGAGGTAGAACCAGAGACGTTCGCGTTGATAGCTCTTCTTAAAGGCGGAGCCTCCCTTTAAAAGGACGCCAAGTTATGGCGGCGTTCATTGTGTAAGTGGACACCAAACAGGCAACACGCAGGCACATGCTCCAGAAAATGCAACTTTTTAGTTTTCCCCGGCCGCAAAAACACAGACAGACTGCCAAGCGGTCAGCGCGAAGTTGCTGCCGATCGAACTCTGTGGTTATATTCAAAGTCTAACGCGACTGGAATACAATTTTTTAGGAAATTCAAGCGTTTGTGGTGGGGAATCAATGACCGTTGGCGATTTGAACCGACCGTCAATCAAAAGCTTGCATAAACTCTGTTTGCAGGATTAGCAAAATGTGACAAAAGGTTGAGATCAGCTTGTGTAATCAATGTTATAGAAATCAAACATCGTACTGGCCAAGCGCTTGACTGGGAGGAGAACTCCAACCTGGGATTGAAAAGTGCGGCTTTAACTTGCCAGAAAACCCGCATGGGAAAAACTCTGAATGTTTTACTTCACAGTATTGCACCAAAAAATAATTTTGCTAAGATACGTAGAGGGACTTAGCAAAGTGAAAATTTATTATAATCCACAAGTCCAAAATTCATTTAGACTTTCAACCAACCGCTCGGTTTAATTTGTGTTATAACAGTAATATATCTGTTTCCAAAATCAGAAGAATTTTATCTGTACAGAGTGGAAGATTTCTGTTACGGTGAAGATCACGGGCGTCTGCTTCGATAGTTCATTGACTCCAGGCGGATGTCCTTTGTGGAAGTCGTGTTATTCCAAAACCATAATCGTCGGAATCATAAAGGTGCTCTTCAATCAGGTGATAGTTTATTTTGTGAGGGTGTATGACTCACGCACAGATTAGAACAATGCGACAGTTTGTGTTGCACCCTGCTGGCTTCGTCCAGAAGTGGATGGAAACAGCCTAACAGCTTTGTGTAGCTTGATCCGATATGGGGCGTCAAGCGGCGTGTCTCGGAGGGCTGTCTGAAAGGGAAGAAATGAACTTTGGGAGTTTGAAGGCAACGATGGTCATTCGAAATACGAAATATTGTCATTATTTTGACATGAAGTTAGCATTGCTGAGAGTGTCTTCACTTTTTGTCGAGCTAAACGTCAAATTGAGGGCCGGGGGGAGGTCACTGAATGTATGTGTGATGACTACAACTTGATAAGATCCATGAAGATAAATGGTCAGAAAACAAATTCTTTCCATAAATTCATATCATCAAAATACACTTCAACATTGAATGGAAGTCACAAACTTGGTGTTTCTCATGAATAGGATTGACGAGTCTACATTTTGTCTCATTCGCACCTTTTGTGTCAAGTGGTCACTTCTGACCGTCACCCTCTGTGAATAAAACGCTGCTCTGTTGAGACAACTTTCCTGTAACCTCCATTTCAAACACAGTCCTCCCCGTGCCCCAACCTTTGCAGAAAGTTGCAGAGGTGCTTGAAAACAAAGCTATGGTGTATCGTCTTGACGGATTATACTTGAATGCTCTATGCATTCACAGCAAACACTGTTCAGAGTGGTGCACTTCCTGTCGAACAAAGACAGGAATTAAGAAGTGCATGATGGTGTTTTAACAATCTTTCAAATTGTACAAAGCGGAAGTAGTGTGATCATTGGAAATCATGTTGTAAACTAAAATTTGGAAAGGTGTTTCCTCTTGTTCTGTTGTGGAAGGAATTTACCTCGTCGCTATTTCTCATTCTTGTCCAAGGACATCAATATATGTATGGCAATGTTATCTTTCTAACTTTACCATTTCATCACATCAAGGGCGTTCCCAGACATATTTTAAAAACCCCACCTTCTTAGCCCATATCTCATCATGTGACTATTTCCATAGAAACATCGCTGATCGTCGGCATCACTGAGGAAACCCGAACAATAGCTTCCATGACAATGGCAGGCATCGTTAGTTTCGTAAACAGTAGAGTGAATCACCGTCCCTCCCGGTGAGTGAATCTTCAAAAACCGGCAAACAGATGAATTCGGCCCACATATACCGACCTTCAATTTCAATGATCAAAATCACATTTCGATATCAAACAGCAAGTGTATTTGTGTATTTTTGAAGAATCATGCCAAGTTTGCATAGTAGAAGTCAAGTATTCTCCTCTCCTTTGATGTCTAGGCTAAGCATGAACAATATCACAGCTCTGCTGCACCCTGCTGTTCTCACCGAGACTATGGGTGAAAGACGTCCTTTGATTCAGCCGCCCCTACGAGGCGACGAAAAGTCCCGTACCTTACTTTTAGAGTTAAAAATCGCTTCCGATATCAACTTTCTGGGAGATCCGTTGTAACAGTTTACTTCGATAATTTTTTAAAGTCATATCTGTATTCTCGTAGTTGAACCTTTATACTGGATATGATTATATCTGTGAGAAACCATGTCTTTAACGGATAGCTTCGTGGCCTGCCTTCAATTTAACCAGAACTGAAGTTGTAAATGTATGGCATTGTTCAAATTGTGAACCTGAAGCAGACCATTTCTAATGTGCATTGTGGAAAGATACATCTAAACGACGCATTCACACCTAAAGTGGCGATAGGCGTTCATTTTATTCAAAACGTAAAAACCTCCGAACGATTTTACGCACCATTTGCAGTGTTTTTTATCGTTTGTTCAATTGCTTGCTGACCCACATTGTTTCTCAACCCGGTATGCCACGTTTTACTGCCTTCGATTGCGGTGAGTCTATTTTTTACATCCATGGTCTGAGAAAGTACATAGTCTTACAACCGCACATCGGTCAAAAGAACAAACAAACAAAAATCTGACTTGCCACCATTGTTTCCAAAGCATCGCTCTCTCACGCAGAAATCAAAACGAAAACAAAAAGGGCATTCACCAAAAGTCAGACGAGTGGTTTGTGTAACAAACAGTCATGTATTTGTGTGCATTCTTTCCTTTGTTGCTAATCCGAAAATGAAACTAAATGACACGGAGCCTTGACAAGATTTGATACGGTGACAATTCAGCAATTACAATTATCTTTACTTGTTCATTACATACGCGTTGTAGCGAAAAGATTACGTGAACTTGAAATTCAAGGTTTACTCAAGCTTGTGCATTGCAGTTTACCCAAACCATTTAATTTTCTGGGTGGAAACCGAAGACGAAGAGCTAGTTCATGAGAAAATCCCCCTACACACATCACACCGCCATGCTTTCATACAGCATGAATGTCTCTTTTTACATCCAACACGAACGAACCTACATTGCCGTAGATATGGTCGTGGGTACCAATGAATGAACTTAAAAGGCTAATTATAATAACATGCTGATGTATTAGAACCATGGACAGTAAAACATGGATGATTTCTTTGCTTCTGCTTATTCTACGGAGTTAGTACAGTGTATTGAGGGCCGGGTAACAATACAAGTCAAACCAAAAGGTGAAAATTGAAAAGACTTTGCAACCACTTTTGTAATAACTTTGACAAAACAAGTGTCAAACTGAAATTTGCACTTGAATACGTGAATTTCCAAACGGTCACAGGGGAATAAGACGACTGCAAGTTGTTGTGGTGTGTGCTATACGCAAAGTATAGACCTGACTGACGTGCACGCGATGTAATCAAACCGAACGGGATTAAAAGAAATTATTTGTCTAAAAGCGAATGGCCAAAAATCGATAATGTTGGTAACTAAGTAATGCTGAAATGTCCAGTAAGGTGCGGAAATGTGTTTTATCGTTTTTAGAAAGTTTAGCTAGAAGTTTAGAAAGCTAAATTAGAATTGTCTAAATCTAAATCTAAACTCCAGCTAAATTAGAAAGTTTAGAACGCTATTTAGATCGGGCTAAATATCGTAATTATCGGATACATCGCTGGAAAAAATTGGACTCTTTAGAGCCGAGCTAAACGCCAGCTAAATTAGAAAGTTTAGAACGCTTTTTAGATCGGGCTAAATATCGTAATTATCGGATATATCACAGGGAAAAAAATTGGACTCCTCAGAGCCGAGCTAAACTCCAGCTAAATTAGAAAGTTTAGAACGCTATTTAGATTGGGCTAAATATCGTAATTATCGGATATATCACAGGAAATGAAATTGGACTCCTCAGAGCCGAGCTTAACTCCAGCTAAATTAGAAAGTTTAGAACGCTATTTAGATCGGGCTAAATATCGTAAATATCGGATATATCACTGGAAAAAATTGGACTCTTCAGAGCCGAGCTAAACTCCAGCTAAATTAGAAAGTTTAGAACGCTATTTAGATCGGGCTAAATATCGTAAATATCGGATATATCGCTGGAAAAAAATTTGGACTCTTCAGGGCCGAGCTAAACTCCAGCTAAATTAGAAAGTTTAGAACGCTATTTAGATCGGGCTAAATATCGTAAATATCGGATATATCACTGGAAAAAATTGGACTCTTCAGAGCCGAGCTAAACTCCAGCTAAATTAGAAAGTTTAGAACGCTATTTAGATCGGGCTAAATATCGTAAATATCGGATATATCACAGGAAAAATGTTTGGACTCCTCAGAGCCGAGCTAAACTCCAGCTAAATTAGAAAGTTTAGAACGCTCTCTTAGATAGGTGGAGTCCAAATTTTTTTCCTGCGATATATCCGATAATTACGATATTTAGCCCGATCTAAATAGCGTTCTAAACTTTCTAATTTAGCTGGAGTTTAGCTCGGCCCTGAGGAGTCCAACATTTTGTCCAGCGACATATCCGATAATTACGATATTTAGCCCGATCTAAAAAGCGTTCTAAACTTCCTAATTTAGCTGGAGTTTAGCTCGGCACTGAGGAGTCAAAAATTCTTTCAAGTGATATATCCGATAATTACGATATTTAGCCCGATCTAAAAAGCGTTCTAAAGTGTCTAATTTAGCTGGAGTTTAGCTCGGCTCTGAGGATTACAACAATTTTTTCCAGTGATATATCCGATAATTACGATATTCAGCCCGATCTAAATAGCGCTCTAAACTTTCTAATTTTGCTGGAGTTGAGGAGCCCAATTTTTTCCAGCGATACATCCGATATTTAATGAAGATAGGAAAATGCATTTCCATTAGTTTGTTCAAAGTCACTGTGGTAAAAATGAGGGTCTTTGATTTATTCCTCCATTTTGACTGACAGGTGTAATAACCTTCTTTGCCACAATCTTGGCTCACAGAAACAAAGTCTGTTGATAAGAACAATTAACACGTTTTAATCTGACGATTGTCAAATTATTAGATCACTTGGCACGGCCACACAAATATGCTCGACCACACTAAACCTGGAGTTCCCTGGGATCAAGTTTGTTCTAGTCTGTAAGCGCACAATGGAATGTCATTGCCTTTGTTTTTCATTGAAATTGTAATCTACTAAGTAGATTTCCTTGCAAAACAATCTGACGCCAACCTAGGAGAAATGCATGAATTCAGTACTTGTTGACGTGACAAAGCAGTACATCACTGGGTAAACTTTAACATACTGGGTATTTTTATCTCGGTTCAACAAGTTCTTGGTATTGTAGACGCTGCCCGTCACTTCCCTGAACGAACGCCAAAGAGGTGGGAACTGATCAGCGAATATGTCAGCGAGCGTGGTACAGGGGACAATTCATAGAGAGTTCAAATCGGAAACAAACCAACAACCGCTATTTTTACCGCATAACACATCAACTATCGAGCAGCGTACAAGTTAATTTGGTTGCCCTCCTAGTATTTTATATAATTTTCTGGGTTCGTACTTTATCATTCTCTGAAACGCACGTTACCAATATATCACATCTAAGAACAAATCGGAACAGAGAATTACCTGTGTTCTGGGGCTATCTTCAGAAATTGGTCCCATTTTTAAATTTAAGTCAAGAATTTTTGTTTGTCCTCCTAGTATTTTATATAATTTTCTTGGTTCTACAATATGTCGTCTTCGAACCCATCCATCTTCAAGTTTGAAACACTCGTTACCAATATTTCACATCACAGAACAAGTTGGAAAAGAGAATTAGCGGTGTAATTATTCGGATACATTGCTTTTTGCCCTCAGAGTCGATCTAAACTCCAGCTAAATTAGAAAGTTTAGAAGGCTTTTTAGATCGGGCTAAATATCGTAATTATCGGATATATCGCTGGAAAAAAATTTGGACTCTTCAGGGCCGAGCTAAACTCCAGCTAAATTAGAAAGTTCAGAGGGCTTTTTAGATCGGGCTAAATATCGCAATTATCGGATATATCGCTGGGGGAAAAAATTGGACTCTTCAGGGCCGAGCTAAACTCCAGCTAAATTAGAAAGTTTAGAACGATATTTAGATCGGGCTAAATATCGTAATTATCGGATATATCGCTGGAAAAAAATTTGGACTCTTCAGAGCCGAGCTAAACTCCAGCTAAATTAGAAAGTTTAGAACGCTTTTTAGATCGGGCTAAATATCGTAATTATCGGATATATCGCTGGAAAAAATTTGGACTCTTCAGGGCCGAGCTAAACTCCAGCTAAATTAGAAAGTTTAGAACGCTTTTTAGATTGGGCTAAATATCGTAATTATCGGATATATCGCTGAAAAAAAATTTGGACTCTTCAGGGCCGAGCTAAACTCCAGCTAAATTAGAAGTTCAGAAGGCTTTTTAGATCCAGCTAAATTAGAACGTTTAGAAGGCTTTTTAGATCGGGCTAAATATCGTAATTATCGGATATATCGCTGGAAAAAAAATTTGGACTCTTCAGGGCCGAGCTAAACTCCAGCTAAATTAGAAAGTTTAGAACGCTATTTAGATCGGGCTAATATCGTAATTATCGGATATATCGCTGGAAAAAAAATTTGGACTCTTCAGGGCCGAGCTAAACTCCAGCTAAATTAGAAAGTTTAGAACGCTTTTTAGATCGGGCTAAATATCGTAATTATCGGATATATCGCTGGGGAAAAAATTTCGGACTCTTCAGGGCTAAGCTAAACTCCAGCTAAATTAGAAAGTTTAGAACGCTTTTTAGATTGGGCTAAATATCGTAATTATCGGATATATCGCTTTAAAAATTATTTTTGACTCCTCAGAGCCGAGCTAAACTCCAGCTAAATTAGAAAGTTTAGAACGCTTTTTAGATCGGGCTAAATATCGTAATTATCGGATATATCGCTGGGAAAAAATTTGGACTCTTTAAGGCCGAGCTAAACTCCAGCTAAATTAGAAAGTTTAGAACGCTTTTTAGATCGGGCTAAATATCGTAATTATCGGATATATCGCTGGAAAAAAAAAAATTCGACTCTTCAGGGCCGAGCTAAACTCCAGCTAAATTAGAAAGTTTAGAACACTTTTTAGATCGGGCTAAATATCGTAATTATCGGATATATCGCTGGAAAAAAAATTGGACTCTTCAGGGCCGAGCTAAACTCCAGCTAAATTAGAAAGTATAGATCGGTTTCTAGATCGGGCTAAATATCGTAATTATCGGATATATCGCTTGAAAAATTATTTTGACTCCTCAGAGCCGAGCTAAACTCCAGCTAAATTAGAAAGTTTAGAACGCTTTTTAGATCGGGCTAAATATCGTAATTATCGGATATATCGCTGGAAAAAAATTTGGACTCTTCAGGGCCGAGCTAAACTCCAGCTAAATTAGAAAGTTTAGAAGGTTTTTTAGATCGGGCTAAATATCGTAATTATCGGATATATCGCTGGAAAAAATTTGGACCCTTCAGGGCCGAGCTAAACTCCAGCTAAATTTTAGAAGGCTTTTTAGATTGGGCTAAATATCGTAATTATCGGATATATCGCTGAAAAAAATTTGGACTCTTCAGGGTCGAGCTAAACTCCAGCTAAATTAGAAAGTTTAGAAGGCTTTTTAGATCGGGCTAAATATCGTAATTATCGGATATATCGCTGGAAAAAAAATTGGACTCTTCAGGGCCGAGCTAAACTCCAGCTAAATTAGAAAGTTTAGAACGCTTTTTAGATCGGGCTAAATATCGTAATTATCGGATATATCGCTGGAAAAAATTTTTGACTCCTCAGAGCCGAGCTAAACTCCAGCTAAATTAGAAAGTTTAGAACGCTTTTTAGATCGGGCTAAATATCGTAATTATCGGATATATCGCTGGAAAAAAAAATTTGGACTCTTCAGGGCCGAGCTAAACTCCAGCTAAATTAGAAAGTTTAGAACGCTTTCTAGATCGGGCTAAATATCGTAATTATCGGATATATCGCTGGAAAAAAAATTGGACTCTTCAGGGCCGAGCTAAACTCCAGCTAAATTAGAAAGTTAGAACGATATTTAGATCGGGCTAAATATCGTAATTATCGGATATATCGCTGGAAAAAATTTGGACTCTTCAAAGCCGAGCTAAACTCCAGCTAAATTAGAAAGTTTAGAACGCTTTTTAGATCGGGCTAAATATCGTAATTATCGGATATATCGCTGGAAAAAAATTTGGACTCTTCAGGGCCGAGCTAAACTCCAGCTAAATTAGAAAGTTTAGAACGCTTTTTAGATCGGGCTAAATATCGTAATTATCGGATATATCGCTGAAAAAAAATTTGGACTCTTCAGGGCCGAGCTAAACTCCAGCTAAATTAGAAAGTTCAGAAGGCTTTTAGATCCAGCTAAATTAGAACGTTTAGAAGGCTTTTTAGATCGGGCTAAATATCGTAATTATCGGATATATCGCTGGAAAAAAATTTGGACTCTTCAAGGCCGAGCTAAACTCCAGCTAAATTAGAAATTGAAAACGCTTTGTAGATCGGGCTAAATATCGTAATTATCGGATATATCGCTAGAAAAAAAATTTGTTGGACTCTTCAGGGCCGAGCTAAACTCCAGCTAAATTAGAATGTTTAGAACGCTTTTAAGATCGGGCTAAATATCGTAATTATGGGATATATCGCTTGGGAAAAAAATTGGACTCTTCAGGGCCGAGCTAAACTTCAGCTAAATTAGAAAGTTTAGAACGCTTTCTAGATTGGGCTAAATATCGTAATTATCGGATATATCGCTTTAAAAATTATTTTGACTCCTCAGAGCCGAGCTAAACTCCAGCTAAATTAGAAAGTTTAGAACGCTTTTTAGATCGGGCTAAATATCGTAATTATCGGATATATCGCTGGGAAAAAATTTGGACTCTTCAAGGCCGAGCTAAACTCCAGCTAAATTAGAAAGTTTAGAACGCTTTTTAGATCGGGCTAAATATCGTAATTATCGGATATATCGCTGGAAAAAAATTTGGACTCTTCAGGGCCGAGCTAAACTCCAGCTAAATTAGAAAGTTTAGAACGCTTTTTAGATCGGGCTAAATATCGTAATTATCGGATATATCGCTGAAAAAAAAAAATTGGGCTCTTCAGGGCCGAGCTAAACTCCAGCTAAATTAGAAAGTATAGAACGGTTTCTAGATCGGGCTAAATATCGTAATTATCGGATATATCGCTTGAAAAATTATTTTTGACTCCTCAGAGCCGAGCTAAACTCCAGCTAAATTAGAAAGTTTAGAACGCTTTTTAGATCGAGCTAAATATCTTAATTATCGGATATATCGCTGGAAAAAAATTTGGACTCTTCAGGGCCGAGCTAAACTCCAGCTAAATTAGAAAGTTTAGAAGGTTTTTTAGATCGGGCTAAATATCGTAATTACCAGATATATCGCTGAAAAAAAATTGGACTCTTCAGGGCCGAGCTAAACTCCAGCTAAATTAGAAAGTTTAGAACGATATTTAGATCGGGCTAAATATCGTAATTATCGGATATATCGCTGGAAAAAAATTTGGACCCTTCAGGGCCGAGCTAAACTCCAGCTAAATTTTAGAAGGCTTTTTAGATTGGGCTAAATATCGTAATTATCGGATATATCGCTGAAAAAAATTTGGACTCTTCAGGGTCGAGCTAAACTCCAGCTAAATTAGAAAGTTTAGAAGGCTTTTTAGATCGGGCTAAATATCGTAATTAGCGGATATATCGCTGGAAAAAAAATTGGACTCTTCAGGGCCGAGCTAAACTCCAGCTAAATTAGAAAGTTTAGAACGGTTTTTAGATCGGGCTAAATATCGTAATTATCGGATATATCGCTTGAAAAATATTTTTGACTCAGAGCCGAGCTAAACTCCAGCTAAATTAGAAAGTTTAGAAGGCTTTTTAGATCGGGCTAAATATCGTAATTATCGGATATATCGCTGGAAAAAAATTTGGACTCTTCAGGGCCGAGCTAAACTCCAGCTAAATTAGAAAGTTTAGAACGGTTTCTAGATCGGGCTAAATATCGTAATTATCGGATATATCACTTGAAAGAATTTTTGACTCCTCAGAGCCGAGCTAAACTCCAGCTAAATTAGAAAGTTTAGAAGGCTTTTTAGATCGGGCTAAATATCGTAATTATCGGATATATCGCTGGAAAAAAAATTGGACTCTTCAGGGCCGAGCTAAACTCCAGCTAAATTAGAAAGTTTAGAACGCTTTTTAGATCGGGCTAAATATCGTAATTTAGCTGTGTTTAGCTGTGTTTTATCGTGTTTAGCTTATTTAGCTCCCATTGACAATACACAGAGTTTAGAACAGGAACACGGCGAGAGACACAATTCCGCACCTAACTCGAAATGTCGGGCGTCGACTTGCGAAGGTTAATCACTTGTTGCCAAAATACAGCTATTGGCGACGCATTTGGTATCGTGTAATACGCGTGGTTTTATACAAACAGCTTTTGTGATATCCTTGCATCAGGAAAAACTAAATCTGTTAACCGGGGTTTCATTGTTTTGAAAAAGCGAAGTAAAAATGTTGGCATTTCGAAATGCTACAAACTCGGAAACAGCTAACCACGTGGAGTAACCCGTTTTAGCAATTGCTCGTCAAAATGCGCCGTTCAAAACCGATTACGTCTTTGGACCATAATCACTTGGACAAGTTTACTAATCTACTTTGTGGCGATAATCGCGTGTTGACCTTGAATTATTATGCGATTACATGTGGTTGCCAATAAACATTTCCGTAGAGTCTGGGAAGTGCTTGTTACAACGGCGTAAAATTGTACACACTGTGTGGTATCGCTGCGGTAAATCAACAAAAATGCCTTTCCATTTTCGAGGTCAACGACCGCCTTTTGTGGCCGATTAATATGTTGTCTCCTGCCCTATCTATATATCGACTTGAAACGATGGCGCACGCTGCAATTTAAAATTCTTATAATAGTAAAAGTATTCAATTCAGCGAGGATGCAATGTCACTGATACTGACGCGTGTTTGATTAGGCGGATCAGAAACTAATCCGATAAACATGGACCCTGGACTGCCGTGATGAACTCGTAATCTGTACATGTATAAGCGCAAACCACGGTCAGTAGAGGGGGAACTACCTCCACTCTCTATGTGCAAACCTAAAAGATCTTTGTCAGTGTCATTACCTGTCAGACCTGCCGCTGTGGGCGCTAATTCCTTATAAAGTACCGACATACGCGCGTTGCAGAAAGGACGTATCTAAGCTGCCGATGAATAGGCTGCTGAAAAAGTGACACCTTCTTGAACTTTTTTTGGTTTTTGCTGAGCAGAACAGCCGTTTCAAAAATAAACTTTTTCCACAAAGACCATCCGCTGATGCCAACAAATAACAATAATACCTTATTTACAAAATAACTATTTACATCGATGTTAGATATACTGTTCTACGTATTGAACTTCGCTATCTGTAAAAATCACCATCGTTCTTGTAAAATAAGTTCTAGATAATTAAAATTCATTGTTAATTAGAAAGTGGATGAGGTAATGATCGACCCCATTACTTGAAATAGACAAGCTGTCGCACAGGGTACAGGGAAAAGTCCCCTGGGGTAGGGAGGAAGGTGATTTTGTGCAACGGTTTACCTTATTTGATTTTATTAATTTTGACTGTGATATTTCAAATAAAGAGTTCAACTCTACACCGTCTGACTGCGGACAAGTCCTTATCTCCTCTCCAACTTGTGTATACACCACTGTATTGCTCCGAAAACATTGCCAACTTGCTAATCCGCTGTCCGTATAAGCGGATTAAGTGATTGAGTCAACACCTCAGCTGTCCCACACGCACTACAATAAGGATCGTGTGGGACGGCTGTGGTATTTATGCTTCCTGATTTGCATGACGATTGCATCGGTCTTTTTCTTCATGTCCTGCTTGGTCCAACCCTCCGGCAAAACTACTTCTCATTTCTGCTTTCTGGTGAACGATCTTTTCTTTTCCGTTTTCCACATTTTGTTTGCAGTGTTTCCCTTTCATGTTTGGAATATTCTGATGTGTACCGCCTGTAGTGATGCATATACAGTAGCTTCAACTGCAGACAATCATGCATTATATCGTAACCGTGTCGATCGACACGACCTCAAGGTGTTTCCCGTGGTTCGCGTTTCCAAAAGGCACGTGTAGGTAGATCTGTAGAAAACAAGATTACGGCTCCAAATGCGCGAAGTCAATCGTTACATCATTGTTCTACAGTCCCTCTTGAATACAATTAACCAGACGCTGCGTGTCTGGGGTGTCTTTGGTATGGTCCATTTGAAGAAGTGACCGTTGAGGGCGGTAAGATTGGCAGACAGCACTTTCCGAAAACCGGGAGAAGAGAGTGGTCCTCCGAATGAAGAAATTTTATCAAAAAGTCAACGGCTTGTCATTCTTTTGATATCGATACAATGCTTATTTTGGTGTTATTTACCATGTAAATATTTGTATCCCCTTCCTGTGTCGGTTTCGCTCTAGCTATCTCAGAAAAAAAAATGGAGTCCGTCGGACCTTTTCATATCTATGAGTCGTGACTATCGGCACTTATCATTTAAATAGATAGACGAAATAAACTTGTTTTTTTCGGCGGTCTATGATCAAACCTTATAGCCTATTCATAACTATGTGTCCCATATTTGTAAAAGCTAAATTTATTTCTAGAGCATCGGTACAACGTTCTGTACAATTAGTGGTAGAGATGATAATTGGTGACGAAAACCACGGAGGTCAATGAACTCAGAGTTTGTAATTGGTGGAGGGACTGTGAATGTGACAAAATACTTTAATAAGACAAAAGACATCTCGAATAAATATAGCTTGAAGTAGCGATTAAAATAAGGTCTGTCTCTCTGCACGAGCGAGGGCCGTACTATTTGTAACCGATTACTCTCCATGTGCAGCCTATAATCTACGGCGTTCTTGCGATCACAACTCATGAAGAAAACCTCTGAAATACGAGAGACACGTGAAACCTTTTTTAAAATAGGCCTCTGTATGTGTAAAGCAACATGGATATGACTTTTTATGAAATCTGTGGATACATTTATTGTCTTTTTAATGTCTTCGGGGTCAGAATTTTTTTGAACAAACGTAAAGAGAACACTATTTCAATGTTAGAGCGTTTACTCTAAATAACAATAATACGGGTGGATTATTAGGCGGGTAAATTGTCAGACCCCTATGTCTGTTACCGATCAATAACCTTTTGACTTTTAAAGACAGAAAGCGTGCCGACTCGTTGACTGCCCGGGGCCGGACGAAGATAATGTTATCGACTTGCAGCGCTTGAATTCGCTGAACGACGGAAAGACTTTTGGTTTAAATTCCACCACTGTGTGAAGATTGTCTGTCTTTGCTTGTCTCTATCACAGGGGCTCATAAGTGCCTATTTAAGTCAATATTACAGCGTTTTTCTTTCTTTTTCAATGTACAAATAAAGCTGAAGAGCACAACATTTGTGTAGCTGTCTTTTGTGTAGCTTGTATTGGCATGTGTAGTGCGCCCTCAATGGGGAATGTGATCATATGTAAATACGACCTTTACACTCTGGTCTCAGCATACCTAATTTGCATGCATAATCAGCAAATCCTTTCAAATGAACAGCGCCCTCATCTATACCTCACGACGTTACAGAATTTTTCCTCTCCGTAAAATCAGCAGATTTTGGTCATTTCTGTGACTTTTCGAAGAATCTGAATACTACAAGTTTGCAAAATAGCGGTAAGTGCGATGTTCTAACCTTTTTATATTCATTTACCAACTTTTCACCAGAGATTACCTATATACTGTCGAGCCGGCGTGTGTCATTGTGTGGATTTTCTCCGTTTTCAACACTGCCCCGCGCGTTTGTGCAGCCCAATTTTACAACCTGCTTTGTTCAAAATGTAAGTTCAGTTATCCGTTTGTGGAATTTCGGCAGTATTTTGGTAGTTCAAGGCCGGCAAAACAGTGAAAATTGACATTTTCAGAGTGTATCACACACGGGGTTTTCACAACATGGTGTCCGCGTAAAACCCGGAAGTGCTGCTTTTTTCTGTACTGAGTCCATGTACACACGTGTCAGTTAGTTGTGGCCGTTACCACCACCAGTTTTTGCATAGGGCCTTGAAATAAGCGTGATATACCCGTATATTTAAACAATCTATGAAAGAAACCATTAATTTTGAAAAAAAAAGTATGTTAACCAAGCACTGTTTGAGATTTTAATATTTATTTTCTCGTTTTTCTTTCAGAAGATGCTGTGTTGCCAATATTTGAGAGACTTTGCCATTCATCGACGTATTGTGCTCTTCTGAGTGTTGCATTGTAATTGGTTTGTGGAGAACATCCTGCCTGTGTTTTTACACTGGTTTGGTCATTTTTCACATTGCATAGGTCTGCAGTCAAGGGTGAGCCGAAACTGAGTCTGTTGACATTTTTGTTGTGGCATTTCAGTCTGGTGTTGTCATTAAAAAAGTAAAATTTACTTGGTTGTAGTCTGATTCATTCTCATTCTCTCTTTAAACTTTGAGGAATTCCATTGTACTCGGTAATTTAGCGATACACAGTAAATATTTCAGATTAAGGATCACTACTCCTCCTGTCTTTCCTACACATTAACTTTGGAGAAATGGTCAGGTCTCTTTCTAAAGTTGCACATCCTTCCAAGGATGTTTGTGGGCCATGTGCTAAGTGCAAGGTAGACAAAGTCAATAGATGGTATCACAATATAAATAAGGACAGCAATTTTAAAGTTTGGATTGAGACACAAAATATATCTGATAGAGACTGTGTCTGTTCAGCATGTCAGAAACAGTTGGAGAAAATGTTTACTGAGCAAAATGTGCAAACCAGTGTTACAGCACCTGAAATAGCTGAAAACAACTGTTTTGTTTGTAATTCAAATAAGAAGACAAGTGAATGTAAAATTACTGACAGGGAGTTATTTCTATCAGTGTTTGATATTTTGATATCCAAATGCCCAGCTGACATTCCAGAGCAAACACATCTGTGTGAACAGCATTACAGTCTTTATCGTAAAGCCAAGTATTGTCGAAAACACTGTGCAATGTCTGACTGCAATAAGGTACTAACTTTGTCTAAACATCCCCACAGCCAGATGTTCTAAATGAATACTTTAAAGAACAGGGTGAATATGCTGGCATTACTCTGTGCAGTGATAGTGAAATATGCCAGGCTTGTTATATGAGACTTTACCATACTCTAGACATTGTTTTGAAACAGAAAAGTGGTGCTGTGTCAACAGATGCAGATTTTAGAACTGTTTTAGGACAAATTGATGATACAATGGGGAATTTTACATCAGACGGTGATATTGACAGCATTTCTTTGTATAAAGTAGCATTATACTTCGGAGAAAAACTTTTACAAAGAGAACCTTTCTTACTTCAAGAAGTAAAAGATAAATATTGCCTTGAAGTGACACAGTTGCATTCATTGAAACAAGTGAATGAAAAACCACTTCTCTTCTACACTGGCAAAGCTACATCTTATTTCAAGAATGAATTCTCAAAACTTTTTGGTTACCATGTCCTTTTCTCTACTGTCAAAACAGGTTCTTCTATCAGTCGAACCTATGGTACCATGGTACTTAGATTTGGAGCAAATGTAACAAACATGTTACATAAACACTATTATTTACAAGCAGCTCAGATTAAGAGAATGGAAACCAATTTTGAAGAAATTAAACAAGTGTCAAAATCTGTTTCTGAAAGTAAGCTTGACTTATACACTGAACTTGCTCATATTTCCAATGTTCTCAGAGAGAGATTGGTAGAACAGTGTGACAAATTCATTGAAATGGGTAAAATGAATGGAGATCTTTCAGAATTGGAAATTGAGAAATTGGTCAAAGAAACAGACCCTATATTGTGGAATTTCATTTTTCTTTTGACTCAAAGTAACTCTGAGAGAGCTGAAATGATCAGAGAGTCTTTTAAGTGGTCTGAACACTATTTGGCCTTCAATAAAGAAGGGTCTGTCAACAAGCACAAAAAGATGTTGAAAATATTTTACAATATATGCCATTTGCTGTTTCTGTCCAATTCTGAATGTTCATATCCAATGCACCTCCTACTTGGTGACTGTGTTGACTCCTTCAGTGGGTCAACCAAACTTACATCTATATTGAACTCTTTTGGCATCATATGTTCCAAGAAAACAACACGAGAACATATCAATCAAGTGGTTGGTGAAAAAATTGTTGAAAACTTCTCAAGTAGTTTCACTTGTGACTCCTTTGCAGTCACCTCCCTTGATAACATTGACATAGGCCAACCGTATGCTGCTGTTGGTCCTGGATTCAAAAACAGGGGAATACATGCGACATCATATCAATCTGTTGAACCCAAACCTGTGTCAATTAAAAACCAACAGGCTGATTTTGTGCCAGGTAGCACACGCCCTCGGCAATTTTCAGAATTAAAACTTATAAATGTTCAATGTGATGAGAGTGCTTTGTTTAGATGCATTGCATCCTATTCATCTTCAGAATTAAGGGTGTGTGAAAGATCTATAGATGGAAAAGCTACAGATGAGACTTTTGCTGCTTTGGAAGATAGATTAGTTGTGGACATAAGGAAATTAATTGGAAATTTACTTTTCTGTGATCAGACATATGATTTTTTGAGGAACAGTTGTCACTGAAAGAACAGGAATTTCTTCTATCAGGACAGTTTCCTGATTTCTATCAAAGGGGTCAAGATTTATCAAAATCAGAAACAAGGGGTGACTACACTGAACTGATATGCTTGTCATACTTACTGAAGTGTCCTGTTAGAGTATACTGTAGTGATGGAAGTTTGATCTGTGAATTTGGTGACAAGTATAGTGGTGTAGAACCTTTTTGTGTCACACGTTCAAACTATGGGTCTTTCAAGCTACTAATCTCAGCTGAGACACTAGCTGACAAATCTAACTTTTATGACCAAGCTTCACAAAATATTCTACGACCATGGTACACTATGAACATGCGATTACTTGACCCAGATGTAATCAACATGAGAATGGTAGACATTTTCAAAGTACCTCTCTTTCCATCAGATACATCTGCAACAGAACAAGCCGAGCCACCCACTAAAAAGAGAAAAGCTAAGTCATCTCTCCAGGAAATTAAATTAGCCACTGAAGAAGTGCAGCATTTTCTACCACCAATTCCTGTTCAGAATCCTAAAATGACAACACCTCTCTTAAATTAGCAGACTTTGATCTTTCAAGTAATGAGCAAGAACATCTAACTAAACTGAAGAGTGATATTTTTGTGTATTGCATGCAGAAGCACACAATACAGGTTTTACAGTCTGATGTGTTGCTGGGAAATATAAGGTCTTCCATGTCATCTTTGTCATCTCCATACACTGAACAGTCTAAAGTGGTGTTTTTAGGTGTTCTAAATGAACCATGTGACAGATTAGATACAGTTAAACATGTGGTAGAGAAACTGCACTCCATCTTTAAGATTGGCATCAGACTAAAATATCTTGTTGTTGTTGTTGGCGATGGAAAGACATTTGATTTGCTGGTACAATTGAAAGGTGATTATCCAGATGAGCTTCAGTGGCTTATTCCATTTCCTGGGGATTGGCATATTTTGAAAACACACAACCTGTGCTTTTCAAAATATACATGGAAGCTGGCTTGAAGGAAATTGCAAAGTGTCATTATAAGGAGGAAGGCCTTTTGACAAAATTAATCGAATGTCACAATTTTAAACGGTGCCACCAATTTCTGTTGCTTTCATGGGAAGCTCTATACAGATATCAAATACAACAATTCTTGCTATTTAAACAAGGGATAAATCAGAGCAGTGGAGAGGATATTGAGGAAGTTTTGAAGTCTGTACTGAAATCTATACAGGATTTGCAAAAATTCTCAAATGTACGTGAAGAAGACAAAATCACATCTCTTATGAGTGATTTAAAATGCAAATTAAGTGGCTTGGAAGAAGAATTCCTCATGTTTATTACTGATATGTGTGGAAAAGATGATACATTTAAATTTTGGACTGATTTTGTCCATCGTGATTGTTTTTCGTATATTGCTTTGTATTTGGCAGTTCGCAGTTCTAACTGGACTCTAAGGGTGGCATCCCTTAAGATGTTAGCCCCACTTTTCCATGCTTATGACAGGCCCACATATCTCCGGCTTGTTCCGAGGCACCTGATGGACCTGTTATGTATGCCAAATAGTGTACTCAGTCATCTAAGCGCTGGTGGTTTCACTGTTTCAGTCACAGGAATAAACTGGCGGGAAATTGCATTGGACGAAGCGCACGAGTCATTAATAAACTTGAGCGTTAAAACTGCCATCCATAAACCATCACCCGAACTGCTGGATAATTTAGCAATTTACCTACCGTACAGAGCATCATGCCAGTCCAATTTGCTGTCACAAACTGTCCCTGTAACAAACTCGGTAAATGGTGTGCCAACAAAGCATAGGGATGAGCAGAAAAGTGTAAAAGAATTCTGTGAATCAATTGCAAGATGTTACTATGAGAAAGTAAAAGAGAGTAATGTTTTTGATTATAACATTACAGAAAACAGAGGAATTATCAAGCTTTTTACAGACGAAGTTGCAACTGGGTCAGTCAGTGAAGATTTATTGCAATTCTATGATGTGGGCAAAAAAGCATGTGATAGTTACATTTCTGCTAGATTGCTCAAACTGCCAAGCACAGAAGCACCAGTCAGAAGGAAAAGGCTGAAAACATTCTCTACAGTTAAAATTGTGAAAAGAAAAGTCAGAAGCAGTGACCAGGATAAAAAAATTTTAGACTTGTGTTTAAGAAAGCAAATTGCTTTCTCAATTAAAACTGGGCAAGCAATAGATGGGTTCAAACAATTTGTACCATTACCCAGGGCAATATGTGGTGCAGATGGTAGTATGTATCACCAAGGTACAAAGTCCAACACTACAAAGGTACTTAAATCCAGATATCAAAAAGAAAATGTCATGGTAGATGCACTCCCAACAAACTGGAAGCCTGGTCTAGTTGTTCTTGAGGGCATGTTTATAATACAGACTGCCCCAATTAGGAGCCATCACAAATCATTTAAAGACTATTTTCAATATCTAGTCAGACGATGGATCTCTCCAAATTTCAGGCATGCTACTACATGTGTTCACCTTCTATTTGATGATCCAAATTCTCTGTCACAATCAAATCCAAGTCCCAAAGTCCTAGAACAGTGCAGAAGGGATACAAACAAGAAGAAAAAGTGTCGTGTGTATGACTCACTGACACTGGAATCCCCCCTTCCCAAAGAACCATGGCAAACCTTTTTGGGTGAAAGAAAGAACAAAAGGCTTCTGATTCAATTGATGTGCACAGAAATTCCAAAACTGGTGAAGCCTTTGCTTGTATGTAACCAGGAATTGCTTGTTGCAGGGGGATTTGATGGCACTGACAAAGGCAAGGCATTTGTTAAAATGCCCAAATACAAGATGCTGTTCACAATCCTGTATTCAGTGGAAATCATGAGGAAACAGACACACGGATATGGCTGCATGTTGTAAAATCTTCACACAGTAATATCCTCATATTTTCCCCTGATACTGATGTGTACCACATTGGGCTCCCCTACCTTGAATCTGGAGAACTAAATCATGTTGATGAATGTGGTATCAATAAGGAAAAGGACATATACATTCAGATGAGTTCCCGAGGTCACATTTCCTATTTGCATCTTAATCAGTTAAGTGACTCAATATCACGAGATCCAGATGTCTGTGAAATTCCAGATGGACAACGAAACAAATGCTTTCAGACAATTTTTATTGCAACAGGGTGCGATTACATTTCGTTTTTTGTTGGTTTAGGAAAGGCTGCTTTCCTAAACACCTTCTTTCAGTACTCCAGTTTCATTTCTGGCTTTGAAGGAAATTTGGCTGACATAGAGAGCTCCTCTGGTTTAATAGGGTTTTACAGACTTGTTGGATGTGCATACTATAAGAAATTTAACAGTGAATTTGTTGGTGAGAGTACAAGTCCTGTAGATCTATTCAAACATGTAAAATCAAATAATCCTAATGGTGATGCAGTTGACATACATCATAAATGGCTTCTCAAAATAAGGAACACCATTTTAGTAAGAACCAGAGGTGAGGAAGAATGCATACCAAATCCATCAGCACTCAAGTATCACTGGTTACGTGTTTGTTTCATATCTAATTTGTGGAATCAATCAC
Organism: Ptychodera flava; assembly: GCF_041260155.1. Classification (NCBI taxonomy): domain Eukaryota; kingdom Metazoa; phylum Hemichordata; class Enteropneusta; family Ptychoderidae; genus Ptychodera; species Ptychodera flava. Next base: position 12,139,756 of record NC_091934.1, read on the forward strand.
ACAAAGCACACATCCAGCTGCCCCCATATGATGATTATGGGTTTAAAGTTTAAGGAACACAACTGAGTATTGTTTGGGATACTGATGAGAATCTTGAGAGTGTGCGAGAAAATGTCACCTTTTATACAAAGGGATGTGGTTGCAAAGGAGGTTGTAAAAATAGGCAATGTTCATGCAGAAAGAAGGGGGTTACATGTTGACCTGGATGTCATTGTGTCAATTGTGAAAATACAAGTAGCAAAGATGAAACTTTGGGAGATGAAAATGTTGAAATAATGAATATGATACAAGATGAGCAGATAGTTGATGAGAATTGTGACACTGAAATTGAGGTAACTGACGAAATAGAGGGGGAATATGAATTACCAGATGAAGATCAATGGCAAGAGAGTGAAAATGAAAGTGACCAAAATGAAGATTCTGATAAGTGAAGTTGAAAGTTCCTTCAAGCCACAAATATTTTTACTGATTTCACTAGAAACTGATGTCCGCTAATTCTAAACTAATTAAATTCCCATTGACAAGTCAATTTTCCATACTTTGCATAACACAAGCTAAAATAAATTCATGGCGAAAATCCAGATTTTCAGCAAAATACCAGTAATAATAAGGTCAGTATATTGGTTCGTCGTAATACCAGCCTAGTATGTCATAGCCGTGTGGAGTCAGTTACTTCCGGGTTCCGTCGTGCTGCAACACATCAACTCGACGAAGTAGACATTTTCTGCCCGATATCAGTCATTGAATTCCCTTTCGAGGTCAAATTTACTTGAATATGGTCAAATCATGTTTGATTTATTACCATGGACGTTTCTACTCCGTATCGCTTTCATGCCATCAAGTTTCGAACCAAGGTCGCAATGACCACAGTCCGAAGTACTCAGTACACATTGCATTGCATGTACCAATGTAATGACTGTGGGCCACAGCCTAGGGAGTCATCTTCAACACTGCCCCGCGTCGTTGTGCAGGCTCGTACGTGCATCAAACTTGGTAGAGACGTAGTAGATGTATACTAGATCCGAATTACCTCAATGGGCCCCTAGTTCAAGACCCCTCAACCTTGTTAGAAGTCTTAACACTAACGCAATGTGAGCAAAAGAGATCAACTATCTCACGATGACACAGGTCAGACAATCGTAATCTTACCTTACTGTTTATTCCAAGTGCAATCAACACCATAAAATTGAAGATACAACAGTCGCTTGCTAAAATCATTGAAAAAAATATACTTTGAAGACCGAATTTTTGATATCCCGGCCTTTCAAAGTGATGCTCTGCTTCACACTCGTACCAGACCGAACGCCATTGTGGCTTGCACTGAAAGCGAGGCTCTGCAGCCAAAGATTTTATGCAAATTTGGTAGGCAGAATCCAGCGTGATGCAATTCCGTGACCTCTAGCCAATTCCTCTGGCCATGCCTTCTGGCCACGTGTACAGACGTCGCTGTGTTTACTGTACTATATTTACAGTAAGCATAGCGAGGGCAGGGCAGGAAGTAGGCATGGCTAGAGCCGGGCCTAGAGGTCACGGAACTAAAGGTCACATTTACGAGGACGCACTATACATGCCAATACACGCTACACAAAAGACAGCTACACAAGTGTTGTGCTCTTCAGCTGGATTATTTGTAACATTGAAAAAGAAAGAAAAACGCTGTAATATTGACTTAAATAGGCACTTATGAGGCCCTGTGGTCTCTATGATGAGATTTATTCTGTGCATCCGTCTACAAAGGTATCTTTGTCTGTATTTTTCGTTTCGTATGTGTTCACCTAGTTTTACGTACTTTTAACTGGCGGGTACTGTGAGCATATTTACATACACTGTAATTCATGGTAGGACAGAAAAGACAAAAGAAACCGATTCGAAGTCAAGACAATGTTGATACTACCGCTCAGAGGTAATTATCAACATGAGACATACAAAAATTAGAAAAATTAATAACTTGGCTTGGTGGCTCCGTGCATAATTGAAATGACTTTGATAGTTTCCAGTTTCTGATTGTTTTCATGACGCCGTGAACACGATTAGGTCTCTGTGGGTAGTTATCCAAACACGTGCACCAACCTGTAAACGTAGATCCGGCGCTGAGTAATATGATACAGTAAGTTGGACACGTAATTAGCATCGTCAACGGATAACAATCAAAGCAAGGTTCACAACGTCGTTGTCAGGATACGAGTTCCTATTTGCAAAGAATGAGACGTTTGACATGAATTATGTGGCTTTGAATTTGAATACATTGTACCGCTACATGCAGGTTTGTAGCTTCACACACTCATTTGTAAGATTTCGTCCCCGGTCCCTTAACGATTCTTGAACATTGACAGGAGTCGGATGATGGCTTTTCGTCATCATCGTTGAGACGGCTTTTAAACTTTAATCCCGCATGAAATCTCATTGCAATATTTCATCATCAGTTTACATAAAATGAAATTCTATGAAACCATATATGTTATCTAGCACTTTACATTAAGGCATTCAGAACAGTCAAGAAAACGCTGACGGAGGGCATTACTTTTCTCGATAGATCAACATTTCCGTGGGCTTGGTTACTCCGCGTGTAATGATTAGCGTGTCTTCTCTCAAGAAATCTTCGTATTTCAGGTGCAAAGCTTGCGAAATCCTTTTCCTCGGAGATTCGAACATGACTTGACATTCGAAACGGTACTAATATCTCTGCAAGGTGTCTTGCGCGCCCACGTACAAAAATCGACTAGAGAGAAAGTGGAAAACTGTCAAAAGATTTTCCTTTTCAAATATCTCTGCCATTGCGTGATTTTACAAGCCTGGGTCACTTTTCCATTAACAGATATCACAGTGCTCGATCATTCAGCCAATTTACCAATTACTGGTTTACTCGTCAAACAATTTTTTTAAACCGCTGTGGACAAAATTGTTCGTATTTTTATCATTTAAATATCGCGCTTTAAAGTGAAAGTATTGAATACACCCGCCATACAAAAGTTATTTTCACAACATCGCTCTTTGGAAAATCATATCAATCTTTGAAGTCTCAGTTTTCCCCTAGTACAAAGTCACGAATCATGTCCTTATGATGATTCTATGCTTAGCGCCCTCTGTTGGAGATGTCATCGATTGATGAGAACGTCACTCAAATGTGACCACAAAGCTACAGAGACAAAATGAGATTTGTTGATTTGTCAATAACAAAAGTGCAGTGTATAATTTAAAATTTGATAAAAATATAAAACATAATTTAAACATACACTAATTACTGAACAAAATATTAATACTCTGTCACAGTAAACCTATAATTGAACTTGCAATATTATGGTAGAGTGGTTACAGAAACGAAAACAATAATTATGTGTTCTTCTGGCATTATTAGTGTGTGTGTTTTAACTTTTACTTTCAGCTGCCACACCAACAATTAAAATGAATGTAATTAGTGTAAAATATAATGTAAATAGTGTCCCAAATATCTCTTGCAGTCACGCCTCCTTAGCTTGCATATTAAAATGGAGACCAATTCATCACAAAGCGCACAGGCAAGCACCCACAACATCGAATTAGAAATTTCATTTAAAAAACTATAAAACTATAACTATAAAGTATTTTTAATGTGCACACAATTATGCCTGTATTCATTTCTGTCATCAAAATTTGCCCATTTTTCTGAAAATGTACACCCTTGAAATCTGACCAATTTTCAGACCCTGTAACAGGCCCTGTAAATTCAATACTGACACACCACTGTTTGTACACCAGTATTTCAGTCATGAGGTCACAGCACTGGATACACTCAGAAATGACATCACTGTATACATTACTTTAATACCAGGCCTGATACAGACCTGTTCATACACCGCTGATATCTGAGCAATTTTACAGGTCATGTAACAGAGGTTATTTCTTAAGGATTGTTACAGGTACTGGTCAGACCCTGTTACAGGCATGTACTGAAATCTAACTGTACTTTTCTTACTGTGTATAAGCCGCATTGTTTCTTGTCATGTTTTATTCTTCATCCGTATTTCCCTTCATCTCAGTACTTACTGACTTCCGCTTTTTGTCAGAAACAGCGATCAGAGTGCCTGTATAATTGGCAAAATTATACATCTCTTACAGTGTTTCCTAATACATAGCAAAAGTTGACAAGTGTGTTTTTACGCTTTTTGTTTCATCAGACGAAATACACTGAAACAATTCGTCAGATTGCCCTTCGACCTAGCCATATGCCACCCATCGACTATGAGGTCGCGAAGGGGAACTTTACAACCCCATATGTCGCAATCGGACAAGAGGTGAGACGCATTTTTTTTCCTGATAGTAAAAGAAAGAGTCTATAGTCGCATTTCTCATTCTGTGAAGAAAACGGAACATATCAGCTTTAAAATGGAAAAAAATATCCTGAAAGTGAAAGTTTAATAAATCTGTTCTCTCTACTTGTCTGTTTATAACAGGTGGCGAACCAGCGGTACAGTAACTACGGCTACTACGATTGAATTCAACAAATGACAAGTCAGTCATAAAGTTTTCTGTTCGCTGTAGCCGACGAGAAGACAAATAGCGATTACACTGTGAACAATTTTACAATAGAAATTTAACTCAATAAAATACGAATGTGTTGTAGTCAGTAAAGAAAAGCCATATAAGAAGTTTCGGTGCAATAAATAACCCCCCCCCCCTCTCTCTCTCTCTCTCTCTCTCTCTCTCTCTCTCTCTCTCTCTCTCTCTCTCTCTCTCTCTCTCTCTCTCTCTCTCTCATATAACTATCTAATAACACCTGCGTAATGCAGCTTCAATCTGCCGTAAGTCTCTCTTTCCATCTACATTATCACTCTCTTCCATGTACGCTATCCACGTTTTGTCATGTACAGCAATTCCAGACCTCATGTGCGTCATGCTGTTCTGTGATATGCAACATTTTCTTAATCTGACAACGACATTTCATTTATTTTTTAGTATTTGTAAATATCTAGGACGGGATTTAATATGAAAATATATGAAATGCATCTTTAACTTTCTTTGTAAGTATTTTCGGACTCTATATATACCGATACTGTGTGGTATAATACATAAATTGCACCAAGTCCTATATTTTTATACTAATATTCAGTTCAATTTGATAGAAAGAGTGATATTTTTGTATACGTTACTAAGGTAATTCGAAGCAAGAGAAATCAATAATATTCTTCGCAAGTTCACATCAAACATACGGGGCACCTTACACGTGTTGTCGTGGTAACGAATATATAAGTGCCTATGCTATTTTCTTAAATGTAAAACTATAGCCAAATAAAATTAGGAAAAGAAAATTGATAAAGAGCAGTGTTGAATCTATTTATTTGTGTGTGACATGGTTTTGCGGATACGTAAATTGAAAAGAATGATATTATTGAACTAAATAGAAGCTTGTCCATCATTGGTCAATCAACGAGTACAAGACGATCGACCCGTAAGCTTAGATTTCGTCAGACAGGTGGGAGCGTCTGTAAGTGTGTCATTATGCAAACACTACGGCCCAAAGGCGCCCCATTTTGTACTGTAATAGCGTCCCGAATTTTGCCACACATACGTGGAGTGCGCGTTCAGAGAGTCAATTTCACCTCCCGCGTCATGTTCAAATTTTCGCCGTATTTCCTTGCTGCACATCTAAATATTAATGAAAGACCAACAGGTCCTATTTCCCGTATATGCTGCCCTTACAATTATAATATTTTGGGGAGAATTTCACAAGGGAATTCCAAAATACGTAAGCGATAACAGACATATGCAAAATCAAGTAAAAACACAGTCAACAGCAAAACGATCTTCAACTCATCATTTCATAAAAATAAGAGGGAAACTCAAAAAAATAAAACCATAGAGTTTTAGTTACCCTTCATGATATGTGTCATACCAAATATTATAAAAAATAACAGCGAAATGAAAAAGTTAAACCAACGGTTTTTTTCAGATGTATTTTTCATTTTACGATGTGTCTAATCTGCTCGATTTCCCATAGAAAACAATGGCGTTTAATGTACTGAACAGACCGTACAACTCTCGCTCGTTCAAATTTCTCAATTCTGAACCGATTATAGTGAAAAGTGGCACGGTGTTTCCTTGATATACATACAAAATTGCTGTCGTTTTAGTTTTTTGAATTTCTCGACGAAACTTGTTTTAGTTGCATTTTATTTTTCCGGTCGCTGAATTTTTGCTCTTGCCCTCAATAAAATGGCGATCTTACAGCGTTTGCATATGCAGAATCAGGGTCTAATATTGACCCATTTTAATCGGTTAGCGTCTCTTAAATTGTACAGACCAAATACCAGTCAGGTTGTTGTAATTTATACCAAATTTTGACGAATATCAAATATGAAAATTCCAGTAAACTGCAAAAATAACACAGAACAGAGGCGAACGGGCGTATAGAGTCTCCACTGTAATCGTGCAGTGAACGTTATCGATCGATATCCTTTTGTCCGAAATTGATACATTGTTGTCTCGCTCACTCGCGTGTAGTCCCCCGTTCACAATGGCGCCAAACTACGCCGAGGTGCGCCAAAATGTGCTGAAACGTACATAAGAGTATCACCAAAACTGAAAAAAGTGTCGTCGATTTACTGTCAGTACAGGACACCAACGGATACCTTGATGTTAGAGTGTATAAGTCAATCATGGGTTATTGTGGAAATGTTTATGACGTGACCTCAACACACGAGCGCCCGGCACAAGCGGCGCCCAAACAGATTTTCGATCGATAATCTATTGAACATATATTGATACAATGTTTGCGGTTGTCAATAGCGACCGGCGGAGAGCGCTGTTCAATAGAAATTATGCTTCGCGGAATACCGTACACTGAGGCATACTTTTGGGCCGTAGTGAAATATTGCACATCGATTAACAGCTTAACTAGGATCTTTACCAATTACGTGCATGTATTGTCGCTACTATCGTTCACAGAAATGTAAGATTTTGCAAATGACACAAGGAGGTTGCAGATTTTCCATTTCTGCATATTCTTTGATCTTCTCCAGCAAACAGAACTGTTTTTTATAAAATGTATTGTCGTTCTTTTGTTGTTGAACACTGTGGCTCAAACACTGATCATGCAAAAATGTAATAAATATATCAGTGTTCAATGTCATTTCAAACACTTTTACCGAGTGCAAAATAAATTGAAACACCTCTCAGAATGCACAATTACACACATCAATTTTTCAAAATGTTCGACGCGAGAGGGGGTACTCCCTCTCATGCTCTTTCCCCTTGGGGTGTTGTAACAGTTTTACTTATTAAAAAAATAAATAAAAAAACACCTCTTAGATTTCACCAGGCTATACCTTGCACATATCAATTTCTCAAAATTTTCCACGCAAGATAGGGGACACCCCTCTGACACTTCCCCCTCAGCCTCTCGCGTTTTCTCCCCCTGTACGTTCAAATTCTGCGCAGTCAGATATACTACTGAAAACCCTATCATGATACCGATCAAAATTAAACAATACTATATGGTCGGATTCTGCTTATAACGTTTGCTTTAAAATCTATACTTTTGTTGTTATTTTCAATTGTTGGTTCACCTTTTTCAACTGTCGTGAGATAATCGTCGATAATGTAGCGGGATAGGACTACACCAGGATTTGAAAGATCTTTACTTTTGTGTATTTTTTGTAAATGTTACAATTATATTGATATTTAACTTTTGTAAGTGGGGGTCAGTCAAAATTTCTGTGTTAGATAGGGGTTTACTCAAATTCACCATGGTTGGCGGGTGATGGGTCACTCGAAATTTCGGAGTTTCCGATGAAATTCCTTCGACCCCCATGCCGTAAGTAATGACGGCTCCCTAACCCTAGCCTAATCGGTGGATAGGAGACATCCGTGTGGCAAAGTCCCTTCGTCTCCATCCTGATATCTACATGACGTCATGTGCATTGCGAATGATGATGTGACGAACTGAGCTACCATTAATTTGTTTCTCCCCTGGAGTACAACATACATATGAATTTAATGTATGGTCATGTGGGCGAGAAATCAGTAGTTATTCTTTAAAACAATGGCAAGTATGGGTATTGTGGTAAAAATGTTCTGTACGTTTTTCAGATACCTGCATGGTTGCGAACGGGAGATGAATGCTTCCTTACCTGTTTGAGCGAAATCTTGCTCTGTTTTACGAGTCATATCACTCAGCCAACCCCAAAATATAGTGTGTTCTCCTTGCAGATGTTACCATATACCAATTTCATATATTTAGATATCGTAATTAGAGTATTCCATCAATAATTCTAAATATCAATACACAACTTGGTGTAAGATTATTAATTTCACATACTACAATCATGTGATGTATATAATTGATATTCTCGTTATGCAAATCTCTATTTATCTGTCTATTTCACTGATGTCATTTCTTCGTACAAGTGTTTTTGCGGTTATTAGTATTCAAATAAGTTTCACTCAATTTAATGTTTGCCTCTATGTAAACCAATCATCTTGAGCTGTGAACTCTTCCGAATAAGACAAAGGTATACATTAAATTGTAGTTTCATACCTGATTTTATTGATAAGTAAATATTTACACTCAAAGGTCTTCAAAGTTTGAATTGTAACTTTCCCGCTTTCAAAAAAACCCTACCCTCTTTCCCGACGTAATCGTATCCTGTTATAGGATTGCGGCGTATGAACTATTTGTCTTTTTGGTGTCGTTTATGTTGCTGTTTTACATTATTAATTTAAATTTGATAAGCCGAAAGATAAATTTGTGTTTTATGGACAGACAATCAAGTATCTGAATTGAGTTGAATCGAATAGACGTCAACACATTCCAGTCTCCTTGACCTTGTTTACTTGAGATAATACAGGATTCGATAAATATCATTTCCAAGGTCATCAAACTCGTTACATGCATTACACATAGTCTTACTATTCACTGTCAACGAAATATAGTTCCTGAATTGTCAGTCGCAATACTGACCCCTGTGCATTTAAACTGTTTAACTTTAGTTTAAAATTGTATTTTGCTTTTCTATCATCTGAAATCAAGATTGCTTTGTTTCTCTCGGAGGGCCTCTGCATAAGGCAAATCTTCCAGTTTTTTTTCTTAAAAACAGTCATGACAGTAAATCATACTTCTGATCATTAATACTGTCCAACTTTTTCCCCTTTTTCGCTCACATAATTTTCACAAATCATCCTTTCGACATAAAAGGAAGACAAGAAAAACAAACAAAGAAAAAACATTCGTACTTCTTAGAAAATACGACATTTTCAAATGTATTCCCTACATATGAACGCTTATAATAACGTTTCCCACATATTCATTTATCTCCCTGGAGAAACTTAAGCCCAACCTTTCTTGGTCCAGATAGGTATATTAAACTCGGTTCCTAGACAATATAGGCCGCTTTCGATAACGTGTACCTTAATGGCAGCAGGAAAGTACAGTACAAGCTCAAAGACATGGAAGTATTGAGTCCCAAACGTTGGAGATTGAGATGGAGATTGCAATTTGTCAATAGTTTTTTCCCTTTCATCAAAACATTGCATTTTGCGAAAAACAGGAGATTTTTTCCGATCTCCTCTGAACTGAAAGGACCATTAGCAAGTCAGCTTATTGATTCGAGAATCAGAGACAAGATATCACACATCAGAGCTCATGCCAGATTCACAGAACGTGTGGTCTGTCTTTCCGGATACCACGGCATTGTCACCTTTTCCCTTTGCCCTTCTTCGTTTACTGTTGACACAATGACAAAAACGTATGCTACATATGTATTTAAATCGACACGTGCGACAAAATTGCACCACTGGAAAAGCTGGTCGAAACGTATGGCAATATCGTTATGGCTTATGTTTTCATGCCTATGTACAATTTATCAGTATTTTTGCTAAGAGTGTCAAACATGCTTCTACATTTACTTGCCGTAACATCTCGGAAATTCATTCCAGACAAGAACAATGATTATACCCTTTATACAAATGTGATTGATTTCACAGTGCTGTACAGAGTTTTACCTCCATGCCATAGACCGATACACTGTCGTCAGCACAAAGCAAAAACACAGTGTCACCATTACGAAACTACAAACACGTCAGCTCATAGACTGAACAAAATTACGGACAAAAGCAAACGATATTAAAGCTAACACACACTCACTTGTGTAGCATTTCAAATTCTTCAATCGTCGCTGGTAAGGACGGTTTTGTCGAGAAACGTATACAAAGATAGCTACTTCTTAATTCCTTGACAATGAAGACAGATTTTCATCTCTCCAGTTCCTTCCTAATATGCTGTGTTTACACAAAGTTTTGAATTCTTTCTGACGTGTGACTCATCTCTAACCAATCAAAGTCAAAGACACTTCTTACTTTCTGCCAAAATCGGCTATATCACAGCCTGAATTAGCCACTTTACTTTAGTATATGTTTATGTACAGTATAGTGTATGTGTATGCGTATACTCAGAGCACATCGCTCACCACTGGATCTGGTCGTCACTTATCCACCCACTGATACATTATATTATTGTAGCAGTAGTTCATCGTAGCTGTAGTAATAAAGTTTGAAGAAATACAGTCGACGCCTCTGTCTCCATCACTTGAACTCAAAAGATCCTGCTTCGTAAACAATCCCACACATTGTTTTTGGTGCCGAGACCAGGATGAGTTCAAAGAAGAAAGCTAAGCCGAAGTCAGCGCAAGCAGAGGGAATGGCAACTCCAGCTACGACCAACCTGAAGAGGTCACGAGGAGTCTACCGCGGGATAGTGACGAACCAACTCAAGAAAGCCGAAACCACAATGTCTGCGTTTCAGGGCGACCCCGAACAACTGTTCATACTGGAGATGATACTGGCAAGAGTGGAGGAAACGTACGAAGAGATACAAAAACTCGACAGTTCGATCATCACTAACGCCGAAGATGGAGACATCGACGATATATCTGCCGACCTCCAGCAATTCAACGAAGAGACACACGAGAAGATATTCAGAATCAAGCGTTTCATCGGAGAGAAGGAAAATAAACCCATCGAAGCAACCCCAAGTTCAACCTTCAGGCAAGCTCGCACACCGCCCGTCTCAGCACCTCACAAGACGGTAAGTCTACCAAAACTTCAACTACCTACGTTCAGTGGCGACGTTCATCAATGGATGACTTTCTACGATAGCTTCAAGTCCATGGTCGATAATGATACTGCGCTAGAACCCATTCAGAAATTTCATTATCTACGAGGTCAATTAAAGGGCGAAGCCGCGAACGTAGTCGGTGGTTTGAGTATTTCGGACTCTAATTACCAACGCGCCATTAATGCTCTTAAAAGCGTTACGGACAAAGACATAAAATAATCCACGCGCACATCGATTCGCTATTAACTATGCCGAAGCCAAATTACGATCGCACAAGTCTGAGAAAATTCTACGATGATATAGAGAACCACATTCGCGAGCTAGAAAACCTCGACATAACTGTTGACAAATACGCTGTTATGTTAGAAAGGGCAATCTGGATTAAACTACCGAAAAAGATAATCGCTGTATTCAACGAACATTACGGAGACAAAAGTTGGGAAATCGACGAACTTCGCGAAGCACTATGGAGACACATACTTTACGTGGACGAAGAAACCGAATCTACGGAAACGCCAATAGCTACCGCGACCTTCTTCGCGAACGCCGAGACGAACGCAAAAGGCCGCCACGCCTCGAAGCCGAAAAAGCCGAAAACTTGCGCGTACTGCAAGGGATCACACTTCCACAACGACTGTACGGTATAACCGATCGAAACAAACGCCACGAAATCGTTAAAAGGGATAAATTGTGTTTCAACTGCCTCGGGAAACACAAGGTCGGAGATTGTAGATCGAAAGGGAAATGCTTTCGCTGCGGAAGAAAGCATCCACACCTCGCTGTGTACCACGGAATCGAGTCACGCCACGACGGGACCAAGTCCCAACAATCAGGTTACGGACACTCAAACGCACGCTACGGGAAATAGAGGCGACGACAAGCCTACCTCATCTACTCAACCTGCCACGCAGATTGGAGTAAATTTCGCGAGAACGGAGAGTAACTCAGGTAAACGGAAAATGGAGCCAGGCATACACAAAACTGCCGAAGTTCCAATCACTTACGGTCCGAATACAATCAACGCTACGGTATTGTTCGATGAAGGCTCGGACATTTCCTTCATCACACGGGATCTAGTAACGAAGCTAGATATGAAGCCACAAACCTCGGACGTATACGGATTAAAGAGATTCGGTGACAAAACTGCTAACGCCAGATCGTTTGAAATGGTAACATTCGCACTTCAGACACGCGACGGTCCGAAGTCAATGAGCGCGCTAATCGTTCCGGAGAAATCAATCAGCGTGAAAAACAAAATTTCACGTTCCGTATTGAATTTACCTCACATAAAGGGTTTAAAATTAGCGCACCCACCCTCTAACGCCGAATCATTCGAGATATCGCTATTAATCGGAACTGACTATTACTGGGACTTTATCGAAGATGACATTGTAAGGGGACCAGGCCCGACCGCCGTACTTTCTAAATTCGGTGGATACTTATTGTCGGGACCCACTGGTATACGAAGCGCGCCTAACGCCGACGCGACCACCTTACACATCGCTACGACTACTGTTGAAGAGGAAATGAAACTTCAAAACTACTGGGACTTGGAAACAATCGGAATAAGAGACCAAGTAAACGCCAAGGACACTGAGGTAAGCGAATTCGAATTATATCGTGATACGCATTTACGAGTTGAAGACGGAAAATACGTTGCTAAGTTACCATGGAAGGTCGACCACCAGCCATTGCCGACCAATTATCATATTACTGAGAAACGCACACGCGCTATGGTGCGTCGGTTAACGCCCGATTTATTGAAAGTATACAACAGCATCTTAATTGACCAACAGTCTCGCGACTTTATCGAGGAAGTCGACAACGATGATAAAACAAACGGACATTATCTTCCCCATCGCTCAGTAAAGAAAGACTCGACGACTACACCCATTCGTGTTGTATATGATTGCAGCTGCAGACAATCAGATTCACCTAGTCTAAATGACTGTTTACAGACTGGACCGCCACTTCTTAACGATCTCTCATCAATTCTACTCAGATTTCGAGTGCATGACATCGCGCTCAGCAGTGACATCGAGAAAGCATTTCTCAATGTACGTCTTGACGAAAATGACCGGAAATTCACAAAATTTCTCTGGTTATCTGACCCAAGCGACCCTGAGTTTATCGTTTTAAAACCGTTCTCTTTGGCGCGGTCTGTTCACCCTTCATATTGAATGCAGTCGTCAAAACACACTTGGAGTCAAACACTAACACTCCAATCGCCGCTGATCTTAAAGATAATATATACGTTGATAATGTCATCTCAGGTGTTAACAATACTACGGAAGCTACGAAATACTACACTGACGCAAACTCTCTCATGAAATCCGCTGGATTTAATCTTCGCTCGTGGTCATCGAACAATGATGAAATACGGAAATTAGCCGCTAAGGACAAAACGCTGGAAATGAACACCAACGTGGGTGTTCTCGGAATGCGCTGGTTAACGGACTCTGATCAACTCGCTTACGCTAAGAAAAAGGATGTGAAGAAATCGGACTATCTCGCGACAAAGCGCGAAGTCACACAAGTAACAGCAAGTTTATTCGACCCCCTCGGATATCTTTCACCCGTTCAAGTGAAAGCAAAGACATTTATTCAAGACATATGGAAGAGAAATTTAGATTGGGACGAACCGCTAGAAACCGACCTCGCAAATCGATGGAAACACATAGTATCGGACTTCAACGCGAGCACCGAAATCAAGATCGACCGTCGTTATTTCGCCGAGAATACGAGCGCCGATCATGAACTACACGTATTCGCAGATGCCAGCTGTAAAGCTTACGGTGCAGCCGCATACCTTCGCCGCGGTGACCAAACGTCTTTGGTCATGGCAAAAACACGTGTCGCTCCAATCAAGGAATTATCACTGCCCTGCCTCGAACTTATGGCAGCATTAGTCGGTTCTAGACTACTACGCTTCGTTTACGACGCCTTGAAAGACAAAGTCAATATCACAGATCGTACGCTGTGGTCGGACAATCAATGCGTTATACATTGGATAACACGAAGAGACAAGAAACTTCCGGTATTCGTTGCAAATCGAGTCAAAGAAATTAGAAATGTGCCATGCACGATCAAATATTGTCCAACCAAGGACAATCCAGCCGATTTATTGACACGTGGAATCTCAACCCGTGAGTTAGAGAAATCCAATCTCTGGTGGCAAGGCCCACCCTGGCTAAAACAAGGTGATTGGCCTATCTGTCCCGTGTTTGACAGCTCAACATATCATGTATCTACTGAGGAGGATGTCGGTACCCTCAGTGAGGATTACAATAAGCTAGTGATGACAGAAGCAAACCTTCTGTAAACGGAATTCAATTAATCATAGACGTCAACAGATATAGCGGTCTCACAAAGTTACTTCGCGTAACCGCATTAGTCCTGCGTTTTATCTCAAACCTAAAACAAAGGGCAACTCGCAAAACCGGACTGATAACCGCTGACGAACTCAATCGCGCTGAGATAGAGTGGATTAAAGATGTACAAAGACAAGAATTCGCCGACATCGCAAAGAAAATACGCGATAACAAGAAGAAGACGTTGCTAAGCAGACAACTCGGACTGTTTACTGATAAAGACGGCATTCTACGTTGTGGGGGAGGCTACACAATGCTCCCCTGGACTTTGTGACAAAGTTCCCAATTCTACTACCGCCAGCTCATCGGTTCACCGATCTCGTGATTTTGAACGCACACGCACGCGCACTTCACTCTGGATTACAGACAACGGTAACCTACATTCGACGACGCTTCTGGATAGCCAAGATTCGCCAGACCGTGAAAAAATTGCTAAGAAAATGCGTCACCTGTCGGAAAACGAGCGGCAAACCTTATCAAATACCGATACAAGCTCCGCTTCAATCGTATCGCGTAAACGACGCCCCTCCCTTCGCAATTACTGGAGTCGATTTCACCGGAGCGCTATTCGTTAAATCGCCTAACGGTAAGGAAACAAAAGCCTACATATGTTTGTTCACCTGTGCCGTGACTCGCGCCGTTCACCTCGAACTGGTACCTGATCTATCTACGGGATCATTTCTACTCGCCTTCCGACGATTCGCAGCAAGACGCTCGCTACCCTCGAAGATGATTTCGGACAACGCCTCTACTTATTTATCCGCCGCGGATGAAATACGGAAATTATTCTACGCGCCAGATGTGAAACGCTATTTAGCTAATCGACGCGTACAATGGTCCTTCATACCTAAACGGGCCCCTTGGTTCGGAGGTTTCTGGGAACGCATGATCGGACTGACTAAAAACGCGATAAAGAAAGTACTCGGTCGCGCCTTCGTTACATTCGACGAATTGAACACTATTGTTACAGAGATTGAAACCATGTTGAACGACCGACCTCTCACCTACTTGTACACGGATTCTGAAGACACGACGCCCCTATCACCGTCTCACCTTCTGCAGGGACGGCCACTTACAGGCGTGCCACACCCACTATACGACGACGACGAACTTTCGGACCCAACCTATGGAAATAGCAGCAGTTTGAACAAACGGTACGTACGCATTGCTCAATTACAAGAACAATTCTGGCGTCGATGGATTTCAGAATATCTACCCGCTTTGCGTGAACATCACAAATTAAACGGAACTACCAACAACAAAATCAATGTCGGAGATGTTGTTCTAGTTCACAGTGACACTGAACGACGAATGCATTGGCCATTAGCCATCGTGGAGAAATTAAACTACGGGAAAGATGGAATGATACGATCTGCGGAAATCAAGACTACGACCGGACTCACTAATCGTCC
This sequence comes from Ptychodera flava, assembly GCF_041260155.1. NCBI lineage: Eukaryota > Metazoa > Hemichordata > Enteropneusta > Ptychoderidae > Ptychodera > Ptychodera flava. The sequence goes on from NC_091934.1 coordinate 12,155,625, forward strand.
TATTGTGAAACTTTATCCCTCGAAGTGAAGGCAGACACTTCTACATTGTTACCAAGCAGCAACAATGACACGGACACAATTCTGCCTGACCCTAGTAAAGGTCAACGACGTTCTACACGTACAGCAGCAGCCATCGCACGTTGTAGGATACATGACCTGAACACTAAGTGAACTCTATATATCGGACAATATATATTGGACACTATTTAATGGACCCTATATACTCATATATACTCACCATATGATATCTAGTCATTTTACTAAGTATTTCGATTACTTTCAATTTTTGCATTTTTCTCGAGTTTTAGTTTACGATGATTTTTCAGATTTTAGACTTGATACCTTTTCTGTCGGGCGGGAGAATGTCGAGAAAACGTATACAAAGATAGCTACTTCTTAATTCCTTGACAATGAAGACAGATTGTAATCTCTTCAGTTCCTTCCAATATCCTGTGTTTACACATAGTTTTAATTCTTTCTGACGTGTGACTCATCTCTAACCAATCAAAGTCAAAGACGCTTCTTACTTTCCCGCCAAAATCGGCTATATCACAGCCTGAATTAGCCACTTTACTTTAGTATATGTTTATGTACAGTATAGTGTATGTGTATGCGTATACTCAGAGCACATCGCTCACCACTGGATCTGGTCGTCACTTATCCACCCACTGATACATTATATTATTGTAGCAGTAGTTCATCGTAGCTGTAGTAATAAAGTTTGAAGAAATACAGTCGACGCCTCTGTCTCCATCACTTGAACTCAAAAGATCCTGCTTCGTAAAACAATCCCACACAGGTTTTTCGTTTCCGGTGCCAATAACACCAAAGTTCCCGATGACGCCGTCATGGATCCCATGATGACGTACGGAAGAGGCTGCCATACATCGGACAGCAATCGCATGAAGGGCATAATGATCGTGGATATACGGCTTGCCAGTATACAAAGGCTAAAACCACTATTCCTGAAACACAAGTAATAAGAGATAGACATTTTATCAGGTCTGAGCCAGATGCAGATGAAATCTGCGTATTACAGGTATTACACTTATTTTTGTTAGTTCTTCGATTCCTTTTGAATCTTGGCCGAGAAATATTCGAATCACGTAAGCTTATGTTTGAAGCTGTGTTAGCCGTAACGTATGACAAATATCTTCAATAGCCCCGGTTTGTGAAAAAAAAAACGATGTCTTCGTCGTTCTGCTAATAGCATGTCGAAACACTTGGTGCTGAGCTCGTTACGTGAAAATGCCCAGTAATGTCCGTGTTGCAGAGACATATTAGGAACCAATAAACTGTAGAAATCAACACTTACAATTTACTCAGACTGTACAGGTATACGTACTTGAAAGTACCAATGAATCCTTGAAACGTATATACCTGGCTTATTTTACTTGAGAAAAGAAGCGACATGCCGCGTCGTTGCCCACATGTGTGTTTTGTTTCAGCACATCAGCAAAGACACTTACCCGACCACTGTGGGGTAGAGTTCGGCCACGTATACGAAACCAGACCAGAAGGCAGCCGCAGCCCCGACTTTGGCTATAAGTGCGAAGGCAATGCTAAGGTATTGAAAACCTGTGAAATACAAAATTCATTAGAATTTTCAAATTGTCACTAGAAATTCCTACATAGGTTAAACTGTCGAGAGTTTTTACCTGAGTTGATTACAGGGAGAAGCACTTCAATTGACGATCGAAACTGGAAACTACGTAGAAGCGAAAGAACACTCAACTTCCCATGCCACTTTAAGGAGGACCAATTTAAGGAGAAAACTGAGTTTGTGCCATCAATTTTGGACCCGTAAGTTTTATTGCCATATCATACGAAATCTAGTCAATTGAAAAATAAATCGTCGATAGTGAGTTGAACGCTTTTCCGCACGGTGAGGGATATTTCAAGATTTCGCACTGAGCGAAATTTGTCTACTGAAAAAAGGAATCTTGCTCCGGTAATGTGACAATTATGTCTTTTTCTGGTGTGGTCATTTGTATTTTTTGTTAATTGTATTCTTTACAAATTTAACTCTTTGTCACCGGTTGATAGTGATGCTAAATTGATCAACATTCAAAGCCAAATGGAGCTGCACTCACCGTTCTTTGGAAAAGGACTGAGGAAACAGAACACACCACCGATGAGACAAAACACTGCGATTGGCCTAGGGCGCCCCCAGCGGTTTATTGTGAACGACGAAAGGAATATGGCGATTACTTCAGCAAACCCAGACAGGAAGAAATTGACATATCTGTTGCCGGCAAGTGACGTCGAAAACATCGATAATCCAAAATATGGCAAAACAACTGAAAACCTGAATGAAATATAAATACGTATCGCATATGTTGCAATATTTTGCTTTCATGAATATTAATGTTACATACGATATTTTCTTCAATTGTTTAAGATGTTGTTTAATTAGGAGAATATGCAATCGATGATCATACAAATAGTTATCATGATAATTATAAAAGAGTATACATGTCCATACAAGAATGCTACATCCATGAAAAAAATATACAAAGCCGGCCCACTTTTGTAAAAAGGCATATGTAAAACTGTGGCCTGAAAAAGAACCGACGCAATGGCCAAAAAGTTTGAATGCCACCAGTCGTCAGAGCAATATGTCTTAACATATGTTGGCTTACGACATAAACGGATAAATCTGTAAGTTGTGTGAATGAAACATACCATGCCAACGACCTGGCTTTCAAGTTCAAGGGAAGAAGATGACAATAGAATGATTGTACTAATTATGCGGCATATATATGTTCCGTGTGCAAAGCGCGGGTCGAAGGGGATTTCCCGAGCAGGTGTAGGTGGACAGTCTGAGATTTAATTCAAAATTTGCTATCGATGTGCATTATATAAAAGGAAAGAAAGGTGGTCGTTCCGTCTACAGCTGTACGTATGGGACCCATACGACGGGTATATTGCCATGCACAACATATCTCAACATGATCCTTCTGCATATACAAAATTTTAAAGTTATAAAGTGGAGGCTGACCGCGGCCGAAGCAGCTTCATGCAGACGAATGGACACATCAAAGAAAATTTGTTTGGCAAAAGTCGTTCGGTGACTTGAAAGCTAAGAAAGTAGTGAACTATTAACGTATCAGGCATCAAATTCTAAATTTGCTTCTCAGTTGCTCGACATTCATCGTCAATTTCTAGGAAGAGAGCAATTTTCAACGAGAAAGTCGCGCAGTCGCAGACTGGATGACCCCTTCGTTTAACATTTTATCGAAGCCATCCTACGCCTTTTAAGCTGTAGTTTCTCTTGTATTGGTTCTTTCTCTCGTCTGTATTTTTGTTCATTCGGCGCATCTAGGGCCCAATATTCATTTTTTTAAAATGGGACTTTCCGAGAAGGCCTTCCATAACTTTATGAAAGAGCGGGGCATCCTAGGATTATGTACATTTGTAAAAATATTCAATGTGTCACAGTCTCGTTCCGTCTATCCGGACAGTTTCCGATTGGATGTACAGACATTCAATGACTTTAAAATGGCCAATATTCGAGAATAATTATTGCTGATATGCATGCCGTATGAATTTAAATAGTCACGAAATAGGTGAATATTAATAACTCACCAGTTGCACAAAATGATTAGTGTGGTTTGTCGAAGTTTCGGAGTTTTGAACAGATCTGTGAAGTTGTAGGATTTCGTTGTCCTTGTAGTTGACTTCGAACTTGTCTCCTGCTTGTACGTCTTTACCTTATTTGGACCCTAAGTTGATAGATAAATGAAAACCCAACAAGTATTCAGTGCTGTTCAGAAGTGACGTCTGACCGCGACGACTTTTTGGATGACGCATGCATACTTATGTCACTTCTACGATTTCATTAGAAAGTTCAGTCTGCAGATGCAATTATATGCAGACAAGAATCCCTTGATCACATGATGGAGGGACAGTGTACATTTACAAACTGGTGTTATAAGTTTGTTTCCTCTCTCTCTCTCTCTCTCTCTCTCTCTCTCTCTCTCTCTCTCTCTCTCTCTCTCTCTCTCTCTCTCTCGTTGATTTAATTTATAAAAAGCGCGCGAGATACCTGATAAATGAAAAGTCCAGCCCGCTGATGATGGGTCTATATACTCGATGTCATATCTCGGAAATCGTCAAAAACACACAAGGTTACCAGATTGGAAAATCGGTCGCTCGAAGCAGGGCAGAAAGAGGACGCTAGGTAGGGAGAGCACTCATGCGACGGATATTCTGGTATTTATGAAAAATTAATACTTGTACACAAACATTCCACCAGCAACTTAACCACATGGGATACGGATCTCGAACACAGCACCCTAATATAACCTCGCGAGTTTTTGATAAATACGCTTGCACTTAGCCCTCTCAGCCTGTAATAAGTTAACACACTTATTTCATATCCGGTGGTGAAAGTTATAAAAAGAAAAATAACACAAATATTTTGCTCTTATTTTCTTACGTGTGATGATAATCTAGTATACGTAAAATAGGAACTTGGCAGTGTCTTTTGATTGGTCCGCACCGCTTCTCGTATGATAATATCAGCCTCGTTCACGTTCCCGAGTGAAAGCAGCCATCTTGGCGATTCTGGAATAAGTCTTCGATATAAAAAAAATACGAAAATATTGCAATTTTAATCTATATTTCACATAGTCACTTGTATTTGGCACGAGTTGTGTCCTGTTAAGAGCGCTTGTTAAAACTTCATCTGATCAAAAACTTGTGGCGTCATCATTATGAGTAGAACGGGGCAATTTTACTTTTATTCGTCACCTGAGTTTAGGCTTTACATTCTGATATTTTTTGAAATTGTTGAGTCATTGACCATGCAAATCTTAGGATTGAAAGTGTTAACTGAATTGATAGATAAGTTTGCACAGATTAACTGATTGAACAGTTGCATGAGTTCTAACTTTAAAGGCATTGGGCGGAAGCAAGGTCACCCGGGGTCACGGGCTCATACACATGGCAAGGTTCGAACGATTTAACTATTTGTGCACAACCATACAATATAATACTCGCTACCCTAAGCACGATTTTGCCACCTAGGTGAGTCATGAAAATCTCAGGCAGTCGACCATATTGTCAATATGGCCGATTTCTACTGGTATGGTAAAACATATAAGATTGCAGAAGCAAAGTACAAGTTTAGGTTATACATGAATTCGATGCCAGAAACGCCTAAAGGGATGGAAAGATGAATGAGTTTAGCTAGTTTCACGATCAAATAGAACTTATTACCGTGGTAGCGATTGCATTTGTGTAAATAAAGTTTTTATCCCTCTCCAAGACTCTTGCTGTCGTGAGAAACCGACATTTTACCCACACATCATTTCAATATCATGTTGTTTAACCCCCCCCCTTGCAAGGCAAAAGTTATTTAAGGTAGCGAGAGTACAGTTGGATTGTGGTATGAAGACAGCAGACGGCTAAGGTCCCCTCTGAAAAGGAACCGTTCGAGACACTCGCACCTGAATAAGAAGACGAATAGCAGCGCCAACTGAGGTATTCCCACAACAATTTGTAGCAGCCTCCAGTGCCGCAGGAAATAAGAAAGGACAGCAAAGATCATGTGACCCGCTGGAAACATCAACGCCAGCATATTTCCGATGATAGCTCGCTTTGAAGGTCCGGTCCATTCGATAACTGTGTGTTAATTGTGAGAGGGTGAAATGAATCAAAAAAGTACAATTTCTAAAAAAATATATTAAATCCATGCTTTATATATGGCTTGCTTGCATTGCATCTCATCTTTAACATTCTATGATTAAATGTATTAATGCTAATTCTTCCATATACTTTAAACTTATGCAACACTTCATCAAGTGGTTAATAAGTTCCTAAAGTAAGTTCGTTTATGCACAGTATATTACGTCCAATGAACATCATCTGAATTTGAACATTACCTTTAATGAGCTCCAATTTAATTTGTAGATGCAATAATTATGACTTTTTATCATTAGGTAACATGCGTTGGCCCAAATCGTTCAACATTTTAAAGCTCAGCCATAAAATCCGCTCCTCCGATCATTCTTCAGGAAAAGTTAATGAATTGATATGAAGTATAACCTTTTGCCTTTCCATGATAAGTTCTTTCACCCATCGGTTTTGCTGGTCGATTGATAAATTGGAAACAATTATAGCTAGGTCACGGACATAATTTGTCGAAGATATTACTAAAAATTACAAAAACGCATGAAAAGGTGACGCATTTGTACCGAATACTGGAATTATTTGGAAACTGCAACAAATGTAAATAGTAAACAGAATATCATAGCACACAAATATAGATTTGCTACAAAAAGCGCTATATTGTTACTTTGCAATAAAAATACGGGGCTGTGTTCAGATTCTATACTGAACATACCGTATGTAAACGAAGCCACCAGTACACCTGGGTATGTGCAGCCAACGATGAACTGACAGAAAATGAACATGGCGAGATGTGGCGATGCCGCAGACAGGAAGCAAAAGATGCTTTGGATAAGCAAAGCCGAGGAAATCGACCGCAATCTCCCATACCTAGAGAGTAGATTGAATCATGTAGCATTTGGGAACATAATCTGTTATCTAAAGTTGAAAAATGCTGAGGTTTAAAGAAAATGTGAATAAAATCTCTCCAGAAAGGAACGTTTCTGATATAAATGTATATGAACAAAAATCAACACATGCAACCACCGTCAATATATATCATGTACAGTGTTACCACTGCTTCAAATGAACAGAAACTAGTATAGGCTAAATAATAGGAACTAAGCTTACCACCGATGAATAGGGGTTCCTATGTACGACGATCAGTAATGAATAGGAGTAACTGTTTATTTAACCTGCGTCTATGAATGAACAGTTGTGTAATTGCTACAAATAAAGTCGGGGTAGTATTTAGCATACGTAACTACATGACGAGAAAATTTTCATCTATGAACATAGGCGATCATATTAATCTATCATAACTGAACAGACGGCCTCCAAAAAGACTTTTAAAGAGGCAGTCATGTGCGATTGTTATAATGGATTGTGGGTCACCACGTGAAACTGTCATCAATAAAAATAGACAACGTACAACAATCATAGTGCTGCGAAACTATAAATACAAGGCTCAGGAGGCCGATTCGTTGTCATCGATAAATATCAGACAATTTCCTAGAAAGGCCACGCTTCTAACAATGGTGGATCGTAGTCACCTATCCCAAATTGTTCCGAAGATGCCCGATCCGACCGTCATTCCAGCGTAGACTGCAGACTGGGCGAGTTCCCTCAGCCATTTTCTGTCACATACTAGGTTCCACTGCAAAGAAAAGAGTATCATGGAGTGTGTAAAATATACTTGTATATGATGCAGTCTATCTATTCATTACTTCCTTTGGTGAAGTGGTTTTGTCTGTCGATAGACTGCAGAGTCCAGTCCCTTTTGAATGAATGACAAGCTAACAAAACTTAAGATTGCGATGCCATCGACTTTGCAGTTAGTTCTAGCTGACATAAAGTTCAAGATGTCTTTCAGTATGCCCTAGTCTTGATATTGTCAATGTCACTGGTACATTTAGTCAACTTTGGTGCTGCCATTTTGGAGAATGATCTTTCTGGTGAATCCCGACAACTGTTTTGAGATGATGATTTCTAACAGAAAGACAAACAGAGAGACAGACATCGGTATGACAGTAGCCCTAGTGCAACACGTTAACTGACGTGTCACTGCTGCATCGTTTATCTTTCGAAAGTAGACAACGTTTCGTTGTCAAAAGCACAGCACGTTAAGGGCCGTATAGCCTTGAATCGATCATTGACATGCGGGGTGAATCATTTGATTGTGGGAGAGGGCTGGAGGATTTCCGAAATGAAAGTCGTTGCTGGCAATTTATTAGGAAAAAAATTTCTGCCTAGTAAGCATGGGAAAAATTTCTTCAAGGCTGTAAAAAAATGTTTCAATGTACCCTGAGATAATAGTCTCCAAAGCTGCAGCCTACGGCGGCTATTCATGACCAAGCTTTTTATAGATTGGTTGATAATTAATCTGCTGCACGGAGTATATGCCGTGAAAAAGCAAAATCCTGAGTTTGCATGGATGTATACTACTATTCTGTTTATTTGCAAGTTGTTTGCATATGCATCACTCCACGATAAAGGTTAAACAAGGAGGACTTTGCCCCTTTAAAAACGTCCGTTAACAATTTTCTATAACGTTTTATAAAAACGCCAATTTTCTGGGAATGCTTGGTATCTGAAAACCAAAGTTTAAACTTCAAGCAATAAGAAAAGCTTATTCTGCAGAATATATGTTTGTATTCTGAAAGGCTTAACGGAGCTAATTTTGTCACAACGTACAAGTTTAAGTATGTTAATGTAAACATTTGTTGGAACAAGCGAAGTGAATTTCAAAAGAACTACATAAACAGTTTCCGGGAAGATTTATGACCATCAATTAAAATAAAGACAAAATTATAGGACATTGCAGTTAGATAGAAGTTACATTTTTCATGATTGGTGTATGTTAACTATCAAATAATTATGAAATGTCAAGATCTGTTTTGGGAAGGCCCGCATGATGCAGCCACAAACAAAACACCAGTCTGGTATTGTCAAATTTGGCGTCGCTTTACCATAGTATGCAATGGTTGACTTAAGGAAAATACAAGGTGAGGCAATGGCTTGCAGCATTTTAAAGACCAGTCATCCCCTCATGCATATTTTGAAAGCCATGTGCTGCACATCAAGCATGGATTTGACTTAACTAGTATCTCTGCATTCATCTCTGAAGGTTGCGTAGCTTTTGAAATATAGTCAGTGATGTGCATGTGCAAAGGTATATACATTTTAACATAATTACAATGTTAAATGCCAGAACCTGTAACATTTGCTATTTTTTCAGAATTTCGTTCGGTTTTACTTCAGTTTGTTGCTTTACTCTCCATGGTGATATACCAAGAATTTTAGCCATTATATATGCATACAATGCATTGTTATTGAGCCAAATGTTAGTCCAAACTAAGATCCATGTGCAAACAATATTAATGCATTTTACATGCATACTTGTTTTGTTCACGAGCTGAATACTGGGCATTTCAATAAACTCTATAGATGAGAACAAGAAATATTACCTGATACACTGAAGATTTAAATAAAATTGAAAAAAATCAACAATAGTTACAACTACTGTCACTATAAGGACACTGTATTTTGCAGCCAACATATTTGAATGTTTGTGGTTTTGTTAAAAATTGCTTTTAATCTCGCTACTCGACAAAAAATGATTTCAAGGTAACTTTCGTAAAAAAAATTGCTGCCAGGATGGGTGATAAAATAGTTGTTACAGTCACATCCATTTCCTCCAGCTAGCTCCGAAATCAAATCGTCCACCACTACGTAAAAATATTATTTTTACGCATGTTCAAGCATGATCCTAAAATGTGAATGCAAGTGCCACAACCAACAACAGCAAACATTTCGCAACAATGCCTATTGCACACTTTAGAACTATTTTTGCGCATTTTTAAAAATGATGAATTTTCCCAATTCTGCTTCTTAGCAGAGAGTAAAAAAAACAGGACAAGTCTCCATAGACCCATATAATCTACCAGAGACATGTTACAATAAACGCAATTTTTAAAATTTCAGTCTATAGTTCAGACCGAAACGAAGCAATGCGTAGTAGTGTATCACAAACATTACCTCAGTGACTGTGGTGGATTGATGCTGCGATGGGTCGTACCCCCATTTTGCGCATATTTGCCCTTCAATGTCCGTGCTATAGGACGAGGTGCTGTTATCTGCCTGTCCGAATAAGTGGTCAGTACTCGAGTATATCGTAGACCAGTTTCCGGTGATTGAGTTCTCAAGAATACCACACCCGCCTTTCGTTTCTGCGATCCGAGTTGCTCTGAAGGACGTCGCCTTCGTGGACGACCCGTTTTGAATCTCAGCCAGGCACACGAAGTCGACATCGTCGCTTATGAAGACTTGCGCAAATACTATGAACGGGACTGTCACCAAAAAAGCCGCATTAAACACGAACAGTTTCCTCTGATACGGTCCGAAGTCTCCAAAAGAGGCTAGAATTGTATCGAAATCCATCCCCTGTCTCTCCTGGCTCCCGTGACTAAACAAAGTACCGCACAGACAGTCGCTTTCTATCCTGCCCCAAAACAAATACCGATAATGAACAACGTAACGTTATGTAACATAACCTGAGACAGACGCCAATGTGCACAAGTATACGCTTCTAGTTTGTTGGCACTCAATGTCAATACTCTTTCACCGATGACTTTTTCGCTCCAATAGTACTATCAACAGTCGCTTCATTGTAGTCAGGTACACGGCGAAAGTCTCTGTATTTTTAGGTAAAGAGAAGGGGCCCCCTATCTATGCTAACAGGGGCCTTCGCCATGCATCCAATTAAAAGCGACAGTGTGCACGAGGGGCCGAAGGTAAGAAAATTAATTTACACATTCATGCTTATTTCAAAGATATAGAAAATGTCTTAATAGACAAATGCTCGTTATATATATATATATATATTATCACATGAACTGGCCCGTATCTCCACCTGTGTGACGTACACCAGCACAGATAAGAAATCCATATTACCCCTGTTGTACGTCATCAACCGGAACTTTTTTCCTGCAATGGTACCGTTCGTACGTGCACGTCGCGACACAGACCGATTTGTCGTGATTGATGCCGTGCTCTCATAGCATTTTGACAAAAAGGTGACCCGATAAATCCAGATATGGGAACATAGAAGGCATGCCCACGAAATTTCGAGTCGCTAAAGCTTTAGCTATTCCCAAGAATCGAATGAGGATACCGTCGATCGTTTTAATGGCTCAGTAACGTCACGGCTCCAGTCGTAAGGCTCAATGTGGACGTCGTCGTACCTGGCGGCGATCGCCCGTCAAGCAGGACGTACCTGGCAATCCCGGTTGGCGATAAACCCGAAAGATACACCTCAACGAAAGTTCAACTTAATAAATGAGTACCGTGTAATCTTCGGGAAAGCGACATAGAAGGCACAGGCATAAAGTCATTCGACGAACAACGATAAATTTCCTTCATCACACAAATTATTCCGTTGTTTCTCGATCGGAATCAAACCTGCAGCGTATGGCTGTAGTGAAGACATAAGCTGTCGACCTGCAGTGCAGCGCTGTAGAATCCGATGCATTTCGAAAGTTGACTCGGACAACACTCACAACAGAACAGAGTTCCCGTCAAGTAACAAAATTGGGATGTACCTACGGGCGATATATGTGTCACAGCAAACATCAAAGTCCGTAATACGAAAACATTGACGACCGAGATGGCCACCGGCGGATACCGGTGACGGCAGTGCCCACTACAAGCGTATAAGCTTACACTCTGTGTGTCATCGATCTGTATCTTGCGGGCTCGAAAAGGTCGTAAACTTGTGATATTTAAAAGCCACGGCATCTCTAAGAATGATAACTACTGTTCGATCGTGTCATTGCATTAACTTCAAAAATATAATTGTAAATATTCTAAATAACTCAAAATACTATTGTTATCCGTCGCTAGCGCGGTGAAAGCTATGTCCGCCGATGGCAGACTTGCCTTGGCATCCGTCCAGCGCGAGACAATGATTGACAGGCGCACGTGACCGAATCCGTATGTCTGATTGGTGGAGATACCATTTTAGGCTTAATCGGATTTATGAATGAAAGTATACCTGTAAACATTTGCACATCTCCTGGGTGACGGACCGCTTTACTCATTAAATAAAACTAATCCGCGTAAATAAAACACAAAATCGCGATAAAAACCATGGATTTTGTTACATTAATTTTGATCGATCCACATCAAAGAAAAAAAAGAAGACTGTTCATGTGATAAATATATAATCCCATGGTATTTTTCTCTGTTTGACGTCATCGTATACTCGTTTTTTCGCGGAGCCGCACAACTTCTCGCCTTCGGCTCGAAGTTGTACGGCTCCGCGAAAAACACTCGTATACAATGACGTCAAACAGAGAAAAATACCATGGGATTATATATAAATATATATATATATATATATATATTATATATATATATATATATATATATATATATTATATATATAATTTACACATTCACGCATACTTTAGAGTTAGAACAGATGGAAAACATATACACAAATACATATATATATAAATATATATATATATATATATATATATATATATATATCTATTTGTATACATGTTTTCCATTTGTTCTAACTCTAAAGTATGCGTGAATGTGTAAGTTATTTTTTTTTACATTCGCCCCCCCCCCCCAGTATATGTGGCGCTACCGCACAATTTGACGGCTACAGTGTTGACACTCTCCTTCATCCTAGATAGAGTCAAACTGGACATTTTGGATACCAATACTAGTATCCCAACACATGCGCTAAAATCTACGTGGGATGTTTTGTTGTGTTGTTGGAGCCTTTTCTCGTAGTAAAACGTCATGAGATACAATACGGATATTACCTTTCACATATTTATTCTATTTTAAATCTTGGCAAACCTAAATATAACCCGTTATTGCTATGCTGCTTGAAATGTCAACGGCCCATTATCGTTTTCTACCCGGTACCTCTGTGCTGGCGAGTAGGGTCAGATATGAGCCGCCTTAGTATACCAAGATCTTGTGTTTAATAAAAAGCAGCCTAGTGACGACATCCTCTGAGGTGAAAGTGATGTTCCTGTCGATAATCCAGAAAAAATGCGATATTAAAAAACAGAACAATGTGGTCGTAGATGGTACATTGGTCTGCAAACCGTACATCGTTCTTCAAAGCTAATTGTTCTGAGGTTGCCATGTCCCATGCTACTACAGACACACAGTCGTTTGTGGATTTGTATACGGTGAGGGCCCTGTAATGAAAATGGCTATACAGTTAAAGGGACCTTGGCCGTTAACCTATATCCACAAGAGACTGTGCTTATACATACATATTATAGACCAGGACTCAGTCGGTACTTTTATACATGTTGATTTAAGCAGTAACTGTGGATTAATACAAAATTCCGATAGTTTTACGAAACATGCGTTTTTGCAAAGGTTATGGAATGAAACACGATATTGACCCCAAGTATCAATATAATTGGTTATCCGGATGTCGCCATTTAGCATAAAGAAATTTGTATTGCTGTCAACGAAAATCCAACATGCAAAGAAGTTATTGATTTATTGTTTGAAATTTTTAATATGATTGCTTTGTACTGACACAATGGTAAAGAAAAATGGCATCACTTGTTTTAAAGTAAAAGATCATGCACAAAAGTACAATTCAAAATAATTGAATTTATGCATGATTCATGCATCATACATAATGAATATTTACATTTTGCTTATGGTCCGGACGACAATTAACTTGTCAACAATAATGATGCAGTTTACGCATGTGCAGACTGAAAGCTGAATACTGTGTATTTCAACCTTTCTTTTAGGAGCAGAACATGAAGTTGTACTTGGTATTAAAAACAAAAGTAGTTAAAAATCATCGGAAAGTACAGCTACTGGCCTGGTTCTTTAAAATCCGAGGAGATTCGAAGCGGCCTTGCAGAGATGGCAAACACTGGAGATTCTTATAGTGACGTATGTAACTTCCAATTAGTAGCTGAAAATGTGGCAGACAAGAATGCCGATAGAATGTTTTGTCAATTCAATAAACCCCAATCCATATTGTTAATCATCCTATATAGAATGCAATTAAAAGAATTATGTTGTGCGATACAATGTTTCCTTTGAAATAGGCTACTAGCATGGAAGTACAAGTAGGGCGTGTACTCCACATGTGAACAGAAATCGCAAAAAGGTGGTAGCCGCACACAGCAGATCTGCTTTTTGTATCAATAACATACCAAAATTTAGAGCGATGGAATACGGCCGTGTGCTGGTGATGATCGGTTTAGATGGAGAAGTCACGTTTAAATATGCTATTTAAAGATATCCATAATATATTCACATGGTTACCATATTTTAAAGTCAATGTTCACCTACTTCAACCATTAAGGGGATTAACGTATGTAGATATGGTCATAATTATGCCCCTCTCATTGGGTGGCCCGTTTATATTGTCCGGTATTTCAGTCATGTCAAGTCTATTGTTACGTGCTAGAGAAAACGAACAAAAGGGTGAACTCAGCAGTTAACGTTTAAACAAAATTTATTACAAAAATAAAACTAATTGCTAAGTCAGGGATAGAGTACAAGCTTTAAAAGTGTACAGATTACTTATCTCAGCTGGGACGGCAAAGCTCCAGTCTCAGAGTTGTAACAGTCAGTCGGATGAATGAACAGTCCTTTGGCTTGCAGGCTTGAAGCTGCACAAAGTCCACAGTATAAATCCAGCGTTGACAGTGAAGGTCTTGAAAAGTCTTGAGAATGACTACTGCTGGAGTTTAGTAACACACAAGAGACACGATCCCAAAAGTCTGACTGGAAGCTGTGCACGTCCCTTTTATAAAGGCATATAAGAACAATCTAGAACTTTTATTGACATGCTAATTACTGTTCTAAAATTATCTCCCTTACACAACTAATCAACTTTCCAGAACATTCCAAACATGACTAATTGAATTCAAGGTTGTTAGGTCATCAAGGGCAGTGACCTTGAGAATGTTCTAGACTAATTGAACTCAGGTCATGATGAGTGTGGGGTAAATGACCTACATAACACACCCCCTCTTCAAAAAAAGAAAATTTTTCAAAGAAAAATCTTTCTTTTACAAATGTAATCTTGAAAAAGATTTAAGTACTCAATTTTTTTTACTCTAAAGTAAAACTTCTTGAAAGTGAACAACAATAAACTCTAAATACGAGAGAGACAGTCTGCAATTAAATTGTCTCTGCCTTGGATATGTCTAATGTCAAGATTAAACTCCTGTAACATTAAACTCCATCTTAGCAATCTCTGATTTTTGCCTTTAAATTTCTGCAGAAAAACAAGAGGGTTGTGATCAATATAAACCACTATTGGCTGATTTGAAGAAGTAACATAAACTTCAAAATGCTGTAAAGCTAATATCAAAGATAAACACTCTTTTTCAATTGTAGAGTAGTTTCTCTGGGATTTGTTAAATTTGCGTGAAAAATAGCAAACAGGATGATCTATACCATGACTATCCTCTTGCAATAAAACAGCACCAGCAGCCGTATCACTAGCATCCACAGCTAATTTGAATGGCAAAGTGAAATCTGGTGCAGACAACACTGGAGCACTTTGCAGTATGGCTTTAAGTGTATCAAATGCCTGTTGGCATTGCTCTGACCAAACAAACTTTACTTTCTTTTTAAGTAAGTTAGTCAAAGGCTCCGTAATTGTGGAGAAATTTGGACAGAATTTTCTGTAGTAACCAGCCATACCGAGAAAGCGCATCAGTTGTCGTTTGCAGTTTGGTATGGGAAAACTTGAAATGGCACTGATTTTGGCATCAACAGGTTTTACCTCACCCTGTCCTACAGTATGTCCGAGGTAAGTTACCCTCGCCCAACCAAACTCAGATTTGGCAAGGTTGACAGTCAACATTGCTTTACTCAGTCTCTCAAAGAACTTCCGCATGAGCTTGATGTGTTCCTCCCAGGTGTCACTATACAGGACGACGTCGTCAACGTAAGCTGCACACCCGTCTAGCCCGGATATGACGTCGTTGATCATCCGTTGGAACGTTGCCGGAGAGTTCTTCATTCCGAATGGCATCACCTTGTACTGGAACAATCCGTCTGGTGTAACAAAGGCGGATATTTCACGAGCACGATCCGTCAGAGGGACTTGCCAAAATCCCTTCAGTAGGTCAAATTTCGTCACATACTTGGCTTTTCCCACTCGGTCGATGCAGTCATCAATCCTCGGGATTGGGAAAGTGTCTGTCTTTGTTAAAGTGTTGACCTTCCTAAAGTCCGTACACATACGATAACTGTGATCTGATTTGGGAACAAGTATGCACGGCGAACTCCAGTTACTTTTACTGGGTTCAATAAAGTCATTGTCCAGCAGGTATTTGACTTCTTCCTGGAGATATTTCGCTTTTGTTGGATTCAGTCTGTATGGATGTTGTTTTACAGGCTTACTGTCCCCAACATCAACGTCGTGGTAGATGACGTTTGTCCTCGTTGGAACATCTTGAAACAGGTGTTATATTCATGGAGCAGTTCTTTCACCTGTTGTTGTTGTTCTGGCTGGAGGTGTGCCAACTTTGTAGACTCCAGCTTCTCCAGGATTTCTGAGTTCTGAAGCTTGACCGAGCCCAGCTTTGAGTTTAGAGTATTTTCACTCAAGTCAGTTTCAGTATCACTATCTTCATAATGGCCAGAACTGACGGTACTGACAGGCTGAGTATAGTAGGATTATCCCTATCCAAATATGGCTTAAGCATATTTATGTGACATAGCTGTTTTTGTTTTCGCCTGTCAGGTGTTATTATGATGTAATTTAAATCACTCAATTTCTTATCAATTAGGTATGGCCCAAAGTAATGAGCATGGAGTGGTTTGCCAGGAATTGGAAGTAGAACAAGAACTTTTGACCTGGTTCAAACTTCCGTTTTGAGGTGTTTTATCATATTTGGTTTTCATTGACTGCTGAGATGACTCAAGATTTTCTCTGGCTAATTCACATGCTTTAGAGAGCTTTGTACGAAAATCTGAGACATATTGCAAAATATTCAGACAATCATCATCGTCTGATAGGAATTGCTCTTAACAAGCTTAAGTGGGCCACGGACTGTATGTCCAAATACAAGCTCAAATGGGCTAAAACCAAGAGACTCTTGAATTGACTCTCTAACAGCAAAGAGCAAAAAATGAATTCCTTCATCCCACTGCTTCTCTGTGTCAAAACAGTAGGTCCTAATCATGTTTTCAAAGTTTGATGAAATCGCTCAAGAGCACCCTGACTTTCTGGATGATAGGCGGATGACCTATACTGTTTAATGCCTAGCTGATCCATTACTTGTTGAAAAATTCCAGACATAAAGTTGGAGCCTTGATCGGACTGGACACATTTAGGGAGGCCGAATAAAGTGAAAAATTTGACTAAAGCTCTCACTATAGTCTTAGTCTTTATATTTCTCAGTGGTATGGCTTCGGGGAACCGAGTTGATGTACACATAATTGTCAACATGTACTCATTTCCTGATCTTGTTTTTGGTAGGGGCCCAACACAGTCTATTAGTATCCTACTAAATGGTTCTTGAAATGCAGGAATTGGCTGTAAAGGGGCCTTTGGAATGGTCTGATTTGGCTTTCCTACCATTTGACATGTGTGACAAGTTTTACAGAAATGTGCTACATCCTGCCTGAGATTAGGCCAATAAAAGTGACTGAGAATTTTATGATAAGTTTTCCTGATCCTAAGTGACCAGCCCAGGGCGTTTCGTGGGCCAGGCGCAATATTTCAGCACGGTAGGGCTTTGGAACCACAATTTGATGTTTTATAGCCCAATCGTCATCAACCAAACATCTGGAGGTCTCCATTTACGCATGAGAATACCAGACTTTGTATAATAGGAAACAGAGCTATCTGAAGTTTTACCTTCATCATCTACCCTGTCAAACAAAGACAAAATATCTGGGTCTTTGTGTTGTTCTGCAATGAGATTTGATCTAGAAAATGTCTGACTTTGGTCAGCAGAAGTTTTACTGGAAGTTTCAAATCCACGAGGGATAACGGAATGATCCGTGTCAAACACCTGACTGAGAAAGGTGTCATTTAAGTCAACATCTGTGACATTATTTTTGAGAGTATTTTGATTCTCGGAAGTTTTCTTGACATGGCTCGAGTAATGGCACATGAAGGAAATAAATCGGGTATCTCTTGTTCAATTGGCTCTGGATCCTGATCTAAACTAGGATTATCAGTCACAAGTGGATTAGTGATGACCTTGTCCCCAGCAAGGTCGTTTCCAAGAAGAAGGTGAATCCCTTCGAAAGGCAAAAAAGGCCTAATACCTAAAGTCACAGGTCCAGAAACAAAGTCCGAAGACAAATAGACATTATGGAGAGGAACAGGAATGTAGTCATTGCAATCTACCCCCTTAATAAGAACTTTAGAACCTGAAAATGACTTTTCAGAAAACGGCAGGGTATCTGCCAACAAAAGAGACTGGGAAGCCCCGGTATCTCTTAAAATTTTGACAGGGGTAGCGGAAGAAAAATCACTAGAAAGTGATATAAAACCATCATGAATAAATGGTTCGAAAATACCCATAATGCTATCTTGAGAAGAATTGACCTTGACCTCATTAATTGGGATAAGAGGGTTTAACCTCAGAAAATGTGTTGCACACATTATTAGACTCTAATTGAGTTGATGAAGAAATAAAGCCGGTGGGCTTAGATCCACTTTGACCACTTTGACCTTCACGTTTCTTTTCGATTTGAAACAATCTGACATTAAATGGCCGTCTTTCTTACAATAATTACAAGAAAGTGTACCGAACTGTTTGTCAGAAGGAGATTGAGACTTGGGATCTGATGATGTGGGAGTGTTACTTGAATTTTGTGAACTGTTGTCATTTGATTTTCTACTGTCCTTTGAGAAATTCTTGGATGAAAAGGAGGAGTTAAATTTACCTGCATTGTTTCTGTATGAAAAGGACTGGGATGGTTTGCTGAGAAAGGAAGATTTGTGGGTCAATGAATAATCATCGGCCAAACGTGCAGCAACCTCCAATGTATCTGCCTTTTGTTCACTGATAAATGTCTTGATGTCACTCCGGATGCACCTTTTAAATTCCTCAATCAAAACAAGCTCTCGTAATTTGTCATAATTCTGACTGACCTTTTCCGAAGAACACCAACGATCAAACAGTTGTTCTTTTGTTCGAGCAAATTCAA
The DNA here is from genome assembly GCF_041260155.1 of Ptychodera flava. NCBI lineage: Eukaryota > Metazoa > Hemichordata > Enteropneusta > Ptychoderidae > Ptychodera > Ptychodera flava. Next base: position 12,174,429 of record NC_091934.1, read on the forward strand.
CATAAGTTTGATCCTTCACCTTCTCACAATCCCTAAATTTCTGACGGTAAGCTTCAGGCACCAACTCATAGCCCTTGAGAATTAATTCCTTCACAGAATCATAATCTGAAGCCTGCTCTACTGACAACTGAATGTAAATTTCTCTGGCTTTACCCACCAAAGCACTCTGCAAAAGCATAGACCAGGACTCCTTAGGCCAATTCAGACTCTGAGCAATTTTCTCAAAATGAAGGAAATATTTATCAACATCCTTTTCTTGGAAAGGGGGAACTAACCTGAAATGCTTAGTGATGTCAAACTTGTCTGAAGGGAAGAATTTTCCTGACTGTCCAAGCTCTAAACGTTTCATTTCTAACTGTAGTCGATGTTCTTCCAATTCTCTCTCCTTTTCTCTCTGTCTTTCTTCCATTTGTAATTCTTTGTCTTTCATTTGTAATTTTTCCTGCCTTTCCCTTTCTTCCATTTGCAATTTTTCCTTTTCTAATTCCAATTTCTTAAGCTCCAAATCTGCCTGTATTTCTAATTCTAATTTTTTGAGTTCGAAAGAAGACTCAGGCTCATAATCTTTTAAGGCAGACTCTTCAAAATGGCCAGATTTAACTAAATGTTTTGCAATCTTGAACTGAATTTCTCGCTTGCGCATAGATCTTTTGACATCTACTTTAAGGAAATTTGCCAGTGCTATGAGGTTGTCTTTTCTGAGGGAATTAAATGTGTCCTGATCAAGGTCATCCATAAATTCGTCTGGCTTGAATTCCGCCATGATTGAATTTCGCTGAGTTCACAGTATACAGTAGTTTTGAAAAGGCTGTCAAAATGTTGTCAAACGGCTCAAAATATTCGTACTCCCGGACGAGCCCCCAATTTGTTACGTGCTAGAGAAAACGAACAAAAGGGTGAACTCAGCAGTTAACGTTTAAACAAAATTTATTACAAAAATAAAACTAATTGCTAAGTCAGGGATAGAGTACAAGCTTTAAAAGTGTACAGACTACTTATCTCAGCTGGGACGGCAAAGCTCCAGTCTCAGAGTTGTAACAGTCAGTCGGATGAATGAACAGTCCTTTGGCTTGCAGGCTTGAAGCTGCACAAAGTCCACAGTATAAATCCAGCGTTGACAGTGAAGGTCTTGAAAAGTCTTGAGAATGACTACTGCTGGAGTTTAGTAACACACAAGAGACACGATCCCAAAAGTCTGACTGGAAGCTGTGCACGTCCCTTTTATAAAGGCATATAAGAACAATCTAGAACTTTTATTGACATGCTAATTACTGTTCTAAAATTATCTCCCTTACACAACTAATCAACTTTCCAGAACATTCCAAACATGACTAATTGAATTCAAGGTTGTGAGGTCATCAAGGGCAGTGACCTTGAGAATGTTCTAGACTAATTGAACTCAGGTCATGATGAGTGTGGGGTAAATGACCTACATAACACTATGAATGCGGGCTCTTATTCCACTAACAAATTCAGGGGTTTCACCGGCTAAGTTATGAAGTAGGGGGCCAAATTAACAAAGTAAGCAGCTTGCAGCTGCCACGACCGCGAGGCTGGCGTCCGGGGGGTAGGGTCCTGAAGGGGGTTCCCCCCTCCCGGCCGAAGGCCGGAAACCCTTGAAAATAGGCTAAAAATTTACTTTTTACAGCTAAAAGTCACTCGAAATTCTAGTATTTTCAGGAGTATTGTCAGCCGTGTTCAAGGACAATTTGTGTTCATATATCATAAAAGGAATTTTCCTGGTACATTAAATATGATAATTCATATTAAAATGATAAAATGTGGTAATGTTGACTATATTTTGAACAAAGAAAGGTAAAGTCTAGAAATAATTTGACAATAGTGCTCAGCAAAGTAAGAACCTTGATGTATGATATGAAAATCGGTATCATCCTCTACGCTTTAGGAGATAAACTATAATAATTCATTATTATTAATTATATAAATTTGGTATTGTAGACGATATTATTCAGTGTTTTATCGAGCCAGGGGGATGGAGGATTCCCCTCTGTTGACATGGATAGACCGAAAAGCAGTGCGTATAATACCTCCGATTGGTTATATAGACGTACACATTGACGCCTATGGCAGTGCTCCATGCAGTGGGCAGTGCAAGGCACGTCGGCCTACTAAAATTCGAACTAATAAATTTTTAGTTCTTTAAGTTTTTTTTCGTGGGAAAAACATTAGGCCAATGCCTCCAAAAACAGTTTAAATCCACGTAATTATCCTTCTCTTGTTCCTTAGTGCGCTTTAAAAACCCAAGATCGTACAGCGAAACTTGACGTTGCGCTCATTTCTTCCCTTGCTATATATCGGTCATTTTGAATTGAGCTTATGAGGGCCGACAGATGTGTAGTACGCATGTTTTCATTGGCGGATATAAAGGTCACCACATAGGAGTCAGCAATTGCAGTAGCAGATAGAATCGGCCGTTGCAATTCCGACATGCTATACGGCAATCGTAGTCGCTCGTCTACTGAACTTCGTTTCACATGAAACCGGTTGAATTACGCAGCTTGTGATACTTGTTTGAACCATTTTAGCGATGAAAGAGTCCCAATTTTCCAAAAAAGTAGCGGGTGAAATCGTGAGAGTAACCAGTCAATTTCGCCGGCTGCCGGCACTTAATGAAACCCCTGGAATGCATCGATGTACTGTTGTTATGTAGGAGGCGTACAAACGACCTTACAAGTAGCTGACCTTACCAGGGGTCATGTCAGCTGTTGAAATGATTTATCGGGTTTCAAGCTACCGTAATCGTTTTAACGTATGCAAGGTGTATTCTTGCTATTATAAGTTTACATACCATGCAGCCGACGTTTTTATATAGAACTAGATTAAATATATGTCAACAACCGAGGAGAGTGACAATATTCATATAACGATCATCAGAAATTATCGACATATTCTTCTTTTTATATTGCCGTGGCACGTAATCTTCGGTTTGATATTTTTCTGTGCCAGTCATGTACTGTCCCATATTTTGAATGCAGTTCAGCGCCCACTGTGGTGTGTTTGCGATTAAGATTGTAGTTATTTATATTTTAACATAATGTGTGTGAATGTGTGAAAGTGCAAGTTTGTGTGTGGTGGGGTAGGAATATATACGTGTATATATTGTATATGAGCCCCTTTAGCCTGGAAACTTAACTTTTTAAAACTGTAGTATATTTCCTCATTTTCGTTTTCATTCATGATTTCTCAGATTAGGGACTGGTCAGTTTCTTCGGCCTGGGGGGGGGGGGTGGATTATTTTTTGCCGACGTCAAAAAGTGGCTGACCCCCCCTATTCCAAATTTTGAAAACAGGGTGACCCCCCTATTCCAAATTTCGAAAACAGGGTGACCCCCCCGCACGCGACAACTGTAATATGTAATAATATAATACTGTAATATATATATATATATATATATATATATATATATATATATATATATATATATATATATATATATTATTATATATATATATGTAAATATATATGTTATATTTTACATACATTTATATTTTAAGTCATTCTGTGTTTTAATGAAATTGTTGGCATGTCAGTTGTAAGATGGGAATTTCAAAGTGTCAATCTTAAAGTTTGAATACAGTACATTTTGAATGAGCTGTGAATGTATTTCACACTTTCAATGCTTACCAGATGTCCTGAACTGTTGTACAGAAATGGATGTCAATCATTAATATCAAACAGAAAAAGCAGTAAATCAAAAACTTTGACTGGTGTTAAGACTTGCCAGCCATCCAATTAAATCTCCTGAGGAACAATAGAGAGGCATTTTAGCCAATAATGTGTGCAGAGTCTGAGATGTCCCTCCATCACATCAAAGACCCATCGCTTACTTTTTGTAACATGATGATGTTGTGAAAGAAGTACTAGGCAGCCCGTTTTAAATGACTAAAATTGGTAAAGCTTGATTAACGCAAAGACAAGACATTGCAGACCCAATATTTCGTTTCTGGAGGCATCATCTCCTGATCGGAGTAAGAGGTAGCATTTCCTGGCCTTAAGTGACCTTCAAAGTGTACCACGCCCTTGTCTGTCCAAGACCATAAGGGCAGGTTTTGTGTATTTCTATATCGTCGAAGGCGTAAAGATAATACAAATGAGTCTTTTCTCATACATTTGTTCTTGGATGCTAAGCTGCTAGTATTTATACTAAGCTGCTAGTATAGATTATTGACCATTGCCGGCATTGACTTGGTTCACACCTAAGTATCGGTGCATATTCATGACTCATAACGTTTATTTACACTTTATAAGTATGACCAGAAATAAAGTCAAGTTCGTCTCCGTGATGGACATTCGAAACTTCAAATTTTCACTCTTTATTCTACTGGCATGCTTCTTGGGTGGAGTCTTGAAGCATGTATAGAAATTAATGTTGTCATCCTCTTGGTTTTGGCACGGTCATTTTTTTTCCTAAAATCAGAAGTTTTATTACCCTGTGGAGCTAAGATGGGAATCAAGACCGGTTTGTGTGTAAATTCAGGTCCTTTATTCTTCTAGTAACAGATATGCCACGTCACCATTAATTCTTATTTTTGATTTTCAAAGTGTAGAACGATTTGCGCAAAAGTTTAAATATTTCAGTCTGTTGGAGCAAGGTACTAAATATAGCGTGATAGAACATTAATAAAATCCATAGAAACAAAATCAGCAATGTTAAAAGGTCATGCTATGCTCTTTCATGCACAGCAGGAGCTGGTCTCAGTCACGTCTTCAACAGACGTTGTCAATCGGAATAAATTATTTGTCTCTGTCACTACCGAACGCGTTCAGTAGACATGATGATCAATGAGGTCAAAGAACTAAATAAACATCCAAATCTGCTTGACGACAGCTTAAATTACCGTTGAACAGTTATGCGCATAAAAGTTTTAAACAGGTTTCTTCCTGCTGGAATGAGGTAAAATTAACAACCTTAAAGAATCTGAAATGAAACGCCGACATTAATAATGTATGTTGTGTTGTGCTGTGAACATTGTTCGTTTCTGTATGAGTCAAAATATTTATCAAAATATCAATATTATTTCTTGCCTGAATTTATGTTAATTTCGCTAAACTGTGGAATTTTGCGAAAATGGTGCCACATTTGTAAGTTCAACCTATGTAAGCAATTACTACATCCAAACGCCATTTGTAAATCCGGGATATTTTTTCGCGATTTCCGTTCAAACTTAAAGTTATAGTTCCTGTAAATATATTCACGGTTTTGAAAATCAGTTTCTCAACAGGTTGTAACTTCTTATGTAATTTTGTTCAAAATAAATATAGTAAACCAGTTGCTCTAACAAATATGACAGCCTCCACGGGGATCGTGGTGCACACACTCATTAGAATCATCACAGCACGGCACTTAATTCATCTTCTTAGATGTTGAATTCTTTGTCCCCATCCCCCTCTTTCATAGCACGAGCTTTCGTTACGCCGGCTGAGAACCTTGCATTTAGTAAAGGTATAGTTCTGCCATGGGACATGTCTTTATTAGCAATGGAAAACCAGTGGACATTACCACGCTAGTCTAAACCTGTTTAGTTGTTTTCAAATGTTTGCAGATCTACAAGACATGCATAATTGCATGCCGGCTGCTTTTGCGCCATACTTTGACAGATAAAGCGGTGAAAGATTTTAGGGATCAAATTGATGGTTGAAGTACAGTGCAATGTATTACGTTTGCTAAGCGTTTGTTCAGTTTTTAAGACCCCTGAAAAAATATCATAAAGTCACATTCCATGTTTGTTCGACCAGCCCCATGTAGCCTTATTAGATAGCCTGGTAGTGCACGTGTTTTCAATTTCTCAATCTTATTGTACATAATGATGTGTGTCAGAGTGGAATGAACAATGAATCTAATCTTGTTTTGGACAATGTAAGTCAAACTCAAGGGGTGATATTAACGTTCAATCTTCATATAATTTTTCGGCCGATTGCTCTTCTGTGAGTTTAACTACGGAAACGTCCGTATCAAGCTTAGGCCCTATCACTGAATATTAAACATGTGAATTTGTCAACGACATTTTATTCAATTTAAATAATGTCTCGTGTTTATTCTAGTAGCCCACTGCAGAATGTGTCGATGTAGAGTTGTTATGTAGGAGGCGTACAAACGACCTTATGAGTAGCTGACCTTCGCATGTTAGCACTGTTGAAATAATTTATGGGGTTTCAATCTGTAGTAGTCGTTTCCATGGACGGAATAGGTATTCTTGTTAAGTTTAAACACGATGCAGCCAACGTTTTTATATACATTAAGATTTACATATCTGTCAAAAAACCGACAAACTCGAGAGTAACAGTATTCAAATAATGATCTTCAGAAATTATCGACATACATTCTTCTATTTTATATTGCAGCAGTACGTTACTTTCGGTTTGATATTTTCTGTTTTAGTCGTCATGTAGTCTTTCATTTTGAATGGAGTTCAACACCCTCTGTGGCGGCATGTTTGCGGACAATTAATATTTGAAAATTTACCGATAAACAGGTTATAAGCTTACTAATGTGCTAGTATTTATTATTTTTAAGGTGCGTTGCCTAGATTTCATGATGTTGTTCTCCGTCAAGGGAACGCTCCTCCGCTCTTTGTTGATGCGCGGACACTATACCCTAGGAGATAGGTGGCTTTAATCAGAATTTTAGGTGAGGAAGGTTTGAAAAGTCCATTCTATGTAAAAAACGGCGCTGATTCCAAAAAAAGCAGTCTTATTGACCCCACTCAAGACAAAATTGCCATTTTGGCCACTTTTTCCTCAAAAAATGGTCATTTTGGTCAAAAACTGAAAATCACTTGTTTTTTTTCACATTTGGAGATCAAATGATGTATGAAAAGTCCATTCCATGTAAAAATGGGTGCTGATTTCAAAAAAAGCAGTCTTATTTACCAAACTCCAGACAAAATTGCCATTTTGGCCACTTTTACCTCAAAAAATAGTCATTTTTAGACAAAAATAACTTAAAACGATTCATTTTCTTCGCAATAATAGATAAAACGATGTGTGGAAAGTTCATTCCATGTAAAAATGGGTGCTAATTTCACAAAAAGTAGTCTTATTTACCAAACTCAAGACAAAATTGCGATTTTGGCCGATTTTTCCTCAAAAAACGGTCATTTTTAGACAAAAACGGAAAACCTATTGTTTTCTTCACATTCGGAGATCAAATGATGTATGAAAAGTTCATTCCATGTAAAAATGGGTGCTGATTTCAAAAAAAGCAGTCTTATTCACCAAACTCCAGACAAAATTGCCATTTTGGCCACTTTTACCTCAAAAAATAGTCATTTTTAGACAAAAATAACTTAAAACGATTCGTTTTCTTCGCAATAATAGATAAAACGATGTGTGGAAAGTTCATTCCATGTAAAAATGGGTGCTAATTTCACAAAAAGTAGTCTTATTACCAAACTCAAGACAAAATTGCGATTTTGGCCGATTTTCCCTCAAAAAATGGTCATTTTTGGACAAAAACGGAAAACCTATTGTTTTCTTCACATTGGAGATCAAATGATGTATGGAACATCCATTCAAATGTAAACATTGGTGTTGATTAAAAAAAACAGTCTTATTTGCTCCACTCAAGACAAAATTACCATTTTCGCCACTTTTCTTCAAAAAACTTGTCATTTTTAGAAAAAAACTGAAAAAAATCTTTTCTTCAAATTTCGTGAGCAGATGATGTATGGAAATTCCATTCAATGTAAAAGCTGGTGCTGATTCAAAAAAAGCAGTCTTATTACTTGCCATTTTTACCAATTCTTTGTTAAAAAAGATCATTTTAGAAGAAATTAAGGAAAAAATTATTTTTTTTTTCACAATTGGAGATCTATTGATGCATATTAAATCGTGTGTTTGACCACTATCATTTCTGTCATGGTGGACTAAAAAGCTCCCCGATGTTTGGCGTAAACCCACTGTTTCTGGTTTTGTATGATTGTTTTGTGCTTTCTGTTCGTGTGTGTTGCGTAAGTGTGAATTATCCCCTTGCGTAAATAGACTCTCATATGGATAGCAACATCTCTAACAGTGCGCCACTGAGTTCACTTTGGTGACGTCAGTGAGGTGTATTAGGTTTGTCTACGTGCGACTATTTGGGAGGCGAATTGGTGCCGAAAATCAGTGTCAGATCAAGACCGGTCGGTGACCGATATTAATTAAAAAAGTAATATATCACATCAGATAGGTTATATTTAGAACATAGAATGACGTTGTTCGCCAAATGTTAGCAGTTTTTGTGATAAAAGATTGATTTCTTTGCCATGTGGTTCGGATTTTGGTGTCGTTTCATTATTCCTAAAAAGTAAAGAAAGGTATAGCAACATTCACATTATACGAAAAATTACAAGTACATTTGAATGCTAATAAGGTTCAAGAGATTTTTACGAGATATTCATGTTCTTCTCGTTTAAGTTACTCGTGTTGGCTTTGATGAAGCAGAGCTGAGAGAAAAGCTTTCATCATCTGTGCTGATATAATAGGCGTATTGTACACTTGTGCTTCCATAAAAGTTTAATTACAGATAATTTCTCTAAAATCCTGTATCAGAACAATCTACAGCTATTAAATGAAGTAACAAGTTACTAGTAACTCTTTGTGGCTCCGAGATACAAAAAAATCTTCAGAGTATACAGTACAATTTGTTAACTGATTGAATTGAAAAACAAAATACAGTGGATCGATATTTGAGTACCTTTGTAAAAAGAAATCAAGTAGGTGTCTACTTTCAAGTCTATCCCTCCATACTATATTCTCTTTATTAAACAGCCTTCCTGTCTTTTAATAAGATGAATGATAATCTAGAGTTGCCTTTGCAGTGTGTGCTGCATGTGCGTGGTGATAGAGAACATTTAAATGAGGCAGTAACTCATTTTACAAAACAGACATGGGAGACAGGAGGCGAGATAGCTCAATTACGGAAAACATATCAGAAGAGATCAAAGTACCTTGTTTTATGTGATTCTATTAACTTTGAAGTTGAACCATTGCCACATTATGGTTTTCACAGTAGTTGTTACAGTAACTTTACATCATATCAGGTACATTCAAAAGAAAGAAAAACTTTTTCTGATGTTGTGGAAACTAGATCTAGGGTGGAGAAATCAACAGTGGGAACTACTACAACTACCGGAGTGCTTCAAAGCAAGTGTATTTTCTGCAATGGCCTAGATCGCAAGCATTTTCTCATGAAATATAAACCAACCAATCCAGAAAGTCCACTGGGGAAAATAAAGGGAATTGATGCAAGTATGCAGCCACCATGCAAAGATGTTCTTGAACAAAAATTAAAACGATGCAATTATGTGGCATATCTATGGAAGCATGCACATCTACGAGATCCTCTTGAAAACATTGAGCCTACAGATCATGGCTGAAAGAGGTTGATGGAGTTTTTCTACCAGTCTGGTTTACTGGTAATCAAATGCCAACCATTCTTGCTCAGATCATTCAACCACAAGATATCACTAATGAAGATGACGATGACGACAACAATGACAACGACAATGATGACCACAGCAACAACAACGATGATGATGATGATGATGATGATGATGATGATGATGATGATGATGAGTGATCATATTAACAATGAGAAAAATGAAGATGACAGACAGATAATGTAACGGGAAAGGAGAAGTTTTAATTTCTGGTGACGATTGCTTGCCATTTATTTTGAAAGGAACGAAACTAACAGTCACAATTACAGATCATGAAGATGTGGCTATTTTTTTTACTAAAAAGGGCGTTTTTGACGGGAAAGTACCCAAAATGGCAATTTTTTATTGAGTGGGGTCAATAAGACCGCCTTCTTTGAAATCAGCACCAATTTTTACATGGAAGGGACTTTCCATGCATCATTTTATTTCCAATGTGAAAAAACGAAATCATGTAAAGTTATTTTTGTCTAAAATTGACCATTTTTGAGGGAAAAGTGGCCAAAATGGCAATTTTGTCTTAAGTGAGGTCGATAAGACTGTCTGTTTTGAAATCAGCACCGATTTTACATGGAACAGCGTTTCCAGACATGGTTTTATCTCCAAACGTGAAGAAAACGAATCGTTTTTAGTTTTTTTGTCTAAAAATAACTATTTTTTGAGGGAAAAGTGGCCAAAATGGCAATTTTGTCTTGAGTTAGGTAAATAAGACTACTTTTTGTGAAATCAGCACCCATTTTACATGGAATGAACTTTTCATACATCATTTGATCTCCGAATGTGAAGAAAACAATAGGTTTCCGTTTTTGTCTAAAAATGACCGTTTTTTGAGGGAAAATCGGCCAAAATCGCAATTTGTCTTGAGTTTGGTAAATAAGACTACTTTTTGTGAAATTAGCACCTATTTTACATGGAATGAACTTTCCACATATCGTTTTATCTATTATTGCAAAGAAAACGAATCGTTTTTAGTTATTTTTGTCTAAAAATGACTATTTTTGAGGTAAAAGTGGCCAAAATGGCAATTTTGTCTGGAGTTGGTGAATAAGACTGCTTTTTTTTGAAATCAGCACCCATTTTTACATGGAATAAACTTTTCATACATCATTTGATCTCCGAATGTGAAGAAAACAATAGGTTTTCCGTTTTTGTCTAAAAATGACCGTTTTTTGAGGGAAAATCGGCCAAAATCGCAATTTTGTCTTGAGTTTGGTAAATAAGACTACTTTTTGTGAAATTAGCACCCATTTTTACATGGAATGAACTTTTCATACATCATTTGATCTCCAAATGTGAAAAAAAAACAAGTGATTTTCAGTTTTTGACCAAAAATGACTATTTTTTGAGGTAAAAGTGGCCAAAATGGCAATTTTGTCTGGAGTTTGGTAAATAAGACTGCTTTTTTTGAAATCAGCGCCGTTTTTTACATAGAATGGACTTTTCAAACCTTCCTCACCTAAAATTCTGATTAAAGCCACCTATCTCCTAGGGTACTACGGCCGTCAGAAAACCAATACGTGTTTGGAATAGCCTCAACCATTCTGACGTCAACCTATCAATAAGAGGGAATCCAAAAATAATGTACATGCGGGTCATTTAGCCGAACGTACCAGCACTAATAATATATGCTCAGATCACTGAGCTAATGAAAATAAATCAAGGGTGACTTTTATTTATATGTTCAACTTATGAGCGATGAACCTTTGCATTCGAACACAGGTTATATCGCAGCAATGCCATACCGAATAATAAAGTGAATTGTATCGTTTTAGAATAAATGGATTCCTTTATATTGTATTCTATGAGGTGTGACGAAGGTATTTAAAACCTGCAATACATTTCCATGTTCTTTATCTTAATGTTACATTTTTCATTCACAGAGAAGATGGAGGTTGATGTCATTATCATCACACATTCTTCATATCTTCGTAAAGTCGTTGAGGGGAGGAGAGTGAAGGGGGTGAGACAATGGGTTTCCTTTGTCATGAGAATCATTTAATTATCCACAGCCCCTTATTAGGTTATCAAAAAGGTCACATTCGACTATTTTCATGACATAAGAAACTATTATGATATAACTCAGAAATGAAGTTTTACCGTTTTTTCACTCTAATCGATCTCTGTACACATGCGTCGATCTGGAACAAAATGAACACTTAATGTAATCTTCTAATTGTTGTTAGCAAACTATATCTCTGCCTGTAACTACTGATGACAATATTGTTGTCGATATGTGCGAATGTGTGAGTCTATTTGTGCGTGATTTGCTTTGGTTTGGTTGGGGTCATGACTAACATACTCTATTTCATTTAAATTTGACGGGAGATTTATGTTCTATTTGGTCTTAATTGACCATATGTAAATTTCATAATCCTTATTGCACCTATCTGATTGCGGAGATAACATAATTATTTACATAAATTTTGACAACATCAGCTACAACTCTCTTTCCAAAGGCATTTGCTCTTTCAGAAGTATGACCCGCCGATGACCAATCAAACTGACAGTGAGAGGATAATCTGCGACGTATTTTCTGCTTGAAATATTAAACAGCAGTTGTACAACCACTTTCAGACAAAGGTAAGCCACCAATGTCTTTCAGTTTCATTGACTGACAAGAGTAAATCAACATTTGCCTGCTACCGTTTTGACCTTTACAACGCTAAAGCACCATTTATAGTATAATGTGAGCTCTTTACTACCGTAGATCAGTTGTGGATGAATGTATTTCTGCTGCGGGAACAAAGCGTTCATTCATTGAATTTAGTGGCATTCACGTCGCCGTAACTGATAAATATTGTTGGTATTTCTACTTTGATTCTGTAGAGCTATCTAACCTATATGTGTGTTCAAAGCAAAACGATGAGATAATTTTGCCCATCAAAGATCCGACTTAAATAGTTCGGATATCAAAGAAATCGAAGGATTCTAAAATTTGCTTTCAAAAAAGACCACATCAACCGAGTTATTTTATTTCATTCAGCTTCCATAATTCGTCAGTCAAATGTTCAGTTGAAATTGACGCTTCTTCTATGCTCACATAGAGTTTCCTGCCTTTTGTGATCAAGCTTAATTGTTGCGCGGAAGAACACCATGACCTTCGGAGACTCCTAAGGCCATTGGGTCACCTTTAGCTTGTTGCTTTCCTTCATTTTAAAACTTAACGCTGATTTTTGTGATATGATGACATTTTGAAAGAAGTCCTAGAGAGCCCGTTGTCAAGTATTTTAGATTTTTCATAAATACGAAGGAGCTCACGCTTTTTAAATTGAAACGGAAAATTTCAACGCCTGTCACCTACAACCATATTAAGAATTTTACATGATTTCATGGGGAGAAACAACCAGCAGTTTACAATATTTCTGTTCTGAAATTTCCACTTAACTGATAGAAAGGACATCTCTCTTAATTAGTCAATGCATTCTCAAAAGCAATCTCCCCGGGATATTATGGTTTAGAGTGACTGATTGATTCGTTTATTGCCGGTCAAACATTTTAAATACGCAACACTGATGTGTAACGTTTTGTCTGGAAATGAAACAGAGCTGCTGTTTAACGTATATATTTTTTAAAAACTTTTAGAGTACTTATATGTCAATCAAGTTTAGATCTCTTCAACCAAAGGGTATAAACGTCCTCAATATGGACTAGTTCCAATACATTTCTGTTGATGTTTGATCTTTGACCCTCGGCGCTGTCCGCTCCTCTGTATCGAGGTATTATTAATCGAACTTTATTAACACTTTGTTAGTATGATCATAAATACATTGGAATTCGTATAGGCGATGGATATTCGAAATTTCAAATTTTCCCTTTATTTTGTTAGTATCCTTCTTAAATAAACATCTTAAAGCATGTAGAAAAATTAATGTTTTCTTCGTCTTGATTTCGTCATTAGTCAATTATTTTATCAAAAATAAAAAAATTAGCTACCCCAACGAAGCTACGATATGAAAAACGAACGGTTTGAATGCAAGTTTCAGGTAATTTGCTCTTTTGGTACAAAAAAATATGCCACATCACAAAGTTTTCCTTGATTTTCAATAGGAGGCTTTTGCAAAAGTTTAAATAGTTCTGTTTCTTGGTGCGCGGTAAGTGGATATACCGTGATGGTACAGTGTATGATCTCAGTCAGAATAAATTATTGCCTCCCTGTCACGACAGGACGCGGTCAGTAGAGGCGATCGAAAAGGACAAAGAGCTGAAGAAATATCAAAATCTACTTAACGAAAGCTTATATTAACCTTGAACGGTTGGCCGGGTTTCTTAAATCACTCTTTATGCGTAATCCTATTAAGAATTTTGTATACGTTTCTTCCTGTTGGAATAGGGGTATTCTGTTCTAAAAAAAGAAAATTGTTGAAAAATAAAACGTCGACATTTGCTGTACTATGAACGGAATTTATCGATGTCCCAATATTTGTTTGCTTTTGTATGAGTCGAATACTTATTAACATTGCTTTATTAATTTATATCTTAGTTTCATGCAATTACAGTTATAATGTGAAATTTTGCGAAAATGGTGGCAAATTTGCAATTTCCGCCTATTCCGGCTATTGATCCGTTCAAACACCTTTTGTACAGTGGTAGCGTATTTTTTCATGATTTCCCTTCAATGGAAAACAATTGGACATGACCTTACTAGCTTTAACATGTCTAGTTTGTTTTTTCAAATGCTCACAGATGTACAAGACAGGCATAATTGCATACGTTGTTTCAAGTTAACAATCTGTGACTTTTCCGTCTCTTTTTGACAGGTCGGTTCATATAGCGGTAACTTCGTTCTTTCTATGTTGCATAATGAAGGTATTCAAATACAATAGAAATGTCATTGTTTATTAATCATGCCGGCTCCTTTTTGTACCATACTTTGACAGATTAACGGGAAAATATTTTTAGGGACAAACTCAGCTGGTGGTTTGAGTACAGTGCAACTTTTTTCGTTTGCATCGCGCTTATTTAGTTACTTATGGCCCCCTAAGGAGATATTATAAGTTAACATTCCACGAAAGGAAATTATGGTTAATTCGAACATGCCTAATTAGCCCTTATTAGATAGCCTAGTAGTGCATGCATTTACAATTTTCTCAATCTTATTGTACGTTTTACAAATTAAATTGGTCGAATGGGAGGTCACAATTTACATTGCTAAGATTATGATGAATGATAAGATGAAGGTGTGTAATAACACTTCACAACAATCCTATTAGAATTGCACTAGCGGGCACTGCAATTCTCATAGCGTCAATAAAACGTTGTAAGTTAAATACCTAGTTGTCTTAACTGTGAATGGTGCATCAAAATCAGCAACTTTACAATAGGACACATTCAGCAACAATAGGACACACAACAATATGATTCACTCTTACTTATGCTGTGAAGTGATCTTAACCTGATAAACCAGTCTTAAAGCTCCATTTCCTTGTGCTTTTGATATTTTTATAGTCTTCTTTTGTTCTGTGCATCAACTGCAGTATCTGTTGCAAATCCATGAGGTATGATGAAGTGCCCAGTATTTAGCTTATTTAAATATCTTATTTTTGCACAGTCAGCATTGTTATTGTTGAAAACTGAATTCAAGACCGGATTAGAATTCATTTGTCAACAATGTAAATAGTTATTATACCTATATGGGCGGTTTGACAAGCAGAATACTTGGCATACTAACATTCTATAGGAAGTTAGACAGGAAAGATCATACACAGAACAAGGAAACAAAAGTTATGACAAAAGTTACAGCAAATATCCCTTTTAATATCTGTACCTGTAATATAACAATGTCAGCTGTTCTGTCAAGGTTATGGACACTTTTCAAACTTTTGATTAAGGAGGGAAAGGGGAGGATTACATCTAAGAAAGGGGCATCTGGGGGAGGGTAGTATTTTACATGATGGACAATCCTCCATTTCCTTCGGCCCTCCCACATAATAATAAAGGCTCCCTAAGTTGAAATGAAATAGGTTAGGTAAACGGTGAGAGCTTTATGTCACTTTACCTAACTATTAATGACGGGACTACAAAGCAAATTGTGTGTGCAAACTGTGATATAATAATATGTATGAAATCATACTACGAAAACGAACGTTAATGAATGTGTTTAAAGTTTATGTAATGATGCAACATTAATTGTGTTTACTCAGTGAAAGGGCCTAAGCTGTAATGTGGACATTGAAGTTGTTAAAGTAGCAGGAGAGAAATTGACGCCAAAACACCCGAGAAATAGTACGAAGATAAGACCATATTCTAAAGTTGACAATATCACCCCTTGAGTTTAACTTACATGGATACAAATAAGATCTAGTGTTCATTTCTGCTCTCACACGAACCAGTACAATGTTACCTTTCCCAGATTCCCCTCGTAATAACTGAAGGTTCACTTAACAGGAACCAGTCACGTTTCTATTTAGCATATCAGTAAAAGGACCACATGTGGGGTTCACACCTTAGATTGCACATGGAAGTTGCATCATAAGATAAGAGATGAATGTTTTACCTGACTTTTGTTGCACTAATATACAAAGTCCAATGCCGTTTGTGCACACTGATAACCTCACTGTGAGCAATCTTAGTTGTGTGTGAAGATGAAATGTGATGCATTTTGCACTTGACGTATCAATGGTTCTGGACAAGTATTGGGCCTTCGAAACAATAATTTTCTACGCAAACTAGGTACATGCTTGAATTAAATGATTTCCGAAAGCGAAGTTATCGATATCGGCAAATACTTTAATTTTTATTTTGTAATCATTGTTTACATAAGAATCACCTGACAATCAAATGGATTAATCTTTAGTTTCTGTAAATCTTTTTTCAGTGTACAAAAAGTACTATGGTTTCAATTGAAATAAGGACCAACGTTTGACAACACAATAAACTTGAAAAGCGTGTTCGTGATTTCTTCTGTTTATACTAGTTTTTAGGACAGTTAAATGTGTTAAAAGAGGGATCAATCTACAGCGGGAAAATCGTCGCTGCATATGTAAAACGATCTTTAGTCTGAAACAAAATCGCAGACATACTTTGTAAGATTGACATACCAGCTAGCAAATTTAGAGCAAAACACTGCATAGCTGATACAGAGGAATGAATAAATTGAAAGATTATGCAAATTGACTGTCACATGATCTTTATGTATACAATGATTACAGAGTACAAATCACAGCATTTACAATATCAAGGCTTTAAGAAAATATATACTAGAATTGAAGTTTTGCAGGAAATTTGTCGTTTGTAAAAACAATACTAGTGCTAGAATCTTAATAGGAGATGCACTGACATAAGAGAGCTCCAAATTTGATTCTTTTAACTTCCTCATGCAATTCTAGTCTTCTGTGCCATCATTTTGACAATTTTACCGTTACATCACTTTTTCGTTGTTTGTGTGCGCTTTTACACTGCTAGTCGACCCAAAGTAAGGTTGTCATGGTTTCTCCACGAATGATCAGTTCATTCGTCGAAAGTAATGCCACTCATGACAACGTGTCTGATTACATTTGCCTAGGTAGCGGGTCAAAATTCGTAAAGCCAAAATGATAAGCCTGTCCACCAGAGATACGAATGACAAAGTCTAATCGCACATGAGGCGATTTTTCTTAAGTTTGTTTTCCGTAACCATCAATCTCAATTAAGGTAATAATTCCACTTGCCTTTTCATCCATTTTTGTTTCAATGTTAGATTTCACACGTATTTTAGGTAGCATTTTGCACACAAAGTTCGTTGATAGACCTGTCATTATCAGTTAAGCAAAGTAAACTTTAGAAAAAAAATAGTTACACCTATTTATCTAATCTATTTTATTCAACATAAACCGGTTTTTATATCTTGCCTGAATGGAATACGAGTAGAGTTAACACAACTTGATGGTTCAGTCAGTTCAATTATTAGGTAACACGAATATTTACATAATTGTAGATGCACCAGTATCAAAAGTTCGTCCGTGCCTCATGGATTGTGACAAAGTACGAATCGTCAATAAAAGGAGACTTCTAAAATTTGCTTTCGATAACAGTCGATTTCAATTAAGTTTATGTAAATGTAGAAACGTAATCAGAAAATTGTATTGAAATATGAATTTGGTTTTCTTCACGCTAACACCGCGTTACCGGCCTATGATGGATTGTAACTGGAAGAATATGACGCACCGGAAAAAAATTACTGCCAACAGGTCACCTAACTCAATATTCATTTTATTTCACAAAAACGCCTTGTCTCAGATTTTGTAACTTAATAATTTTGTGAACGAGGATCTCCAAATGCTGATCGTCGAGGAGTCGACGTATACGTGTAAGTGTATAGATTCCACATGAACTTTGATCGGAACATGGACATTTTGCGAGAAAGGTTTGTCATTCACCACAATGTAAAGAAATATTTCAAATCAAAAGGGAGAAAAAATTGAGGCCATTTGTGCCTATTTTTACTTTAATTATTCTAAAACGAAGTGTTTTCAGAAAATTATGATTTATTGTATGACAGCTACCCCTCCGCCGTTTTACGCTTGTATTGTCAATAATATAGGTCTCACTTTGGCAAGAATGGATGGATTCATGGGTCCATGAATTTGAAAGCATATTAGAATATATACAAATCATTCTTTATTGGAAACTGTCTAGAAATGTACACAGCTTCGGTTTATTTGTTAAAGGAAACTTGCAACTTTTTATGTAACTAAGATCATTTGATTAAGTTCAGATATACTCTAGTATGTATGATGGATGTAGGCTGTTCTATATAATATATTCTAACAGATCGAACAATCTCTGATGGCAATGCCTTTACTATTTCCAAACAAATATTGCGTGTCAACGTGTCTCCAAATGAATGGATTACACCACTCTGAGTTGTTCTGTTATATCATAGATATGATTCAGAATCGCCTCACAACTTTATAAAACTAATTTCAAATAAAATATTTTATATCTGGGAACATTCACATTAAGGCCATCGTCGGGCTAATGTCGGTCAAAATGCTCAAAAAATCTAATTTATTTTTTTCCTTCATTGTCACCCTCGAAATGTATACTTTCAAATAAGCTATATCATTCTTCTCAAAAAATATTAACTAAAATCGAGAAAAATCGCGTTTTTCTCCCACTGACCCCTGGTCAAATTTTATTTAGTCTAATTATATATTCAAAACAGGTAAATCGCTATTTTTGGTTGCCTAAAAACTTTGTTGAGTTATGACATCATGTATGAAGTAGTGACCATTTGCTTGCTTATTGAAGCAGCTTTTTCAGAGGTAAAAATATGGCGTTGTGGAAATTGTGAGTTTGAGACTAATTGCAGTCTTAAAAAGCCAGATCAATGAGTAATCGGGAAGAAATTTGCAACAAATGATTCTGTTTTATATTTTGTGTGGATATTGCTGTAAGGCATATGAAGATTTTCATTCAGGTATAGCAATTAAACCAGAAAACAAACCATATTAGACGTTATGGTGTCCCATAACAAGTAAAGAATCTCACATGAATTTCATTATCATGCTGATTATAAAATCAATGTTTTTTGATAATTAACAGTTCATTTTTCACTTAGAAAGCAATTACAACCAGGCTTTTGTAAATAGAATTCTAACTGACAATTTAAACTTGTCCAATACCCTATTTTGAGGTCGTAAACTTTGCATGAAGTATGAGTATCACCTTTATGTTGTAAACATTTTAATCCAATACTCCTAACAATTGTGTTTTGTACTGCATTCGTTTCTTGTGGCAGTAATAACTCTTGAAAGAATGGTCGGAATGCAATGAAAATCAGCCAACATATGTGAAATTAAATACTTTACAAAACAAACTTCAAAAAACAAGGTCATCCAATCATGTCATTGTAGAAACTTGACGGAAAGTTGTGAAATTTATTAATTTTTCAATCTTACCGAGATGACTATGATTTAATTTATATTGACATCTTATACAGTCATAGATTTAGGTCAGTTTGTTCATATTGTAATACATATACATCTGAATGCTACAGAAAAAATTCGGTTGTTGTATGACTTTTCGTTCAATAGATATCTTTGCCACAAATTTCCTCATATTTTTAACCCTGAAATTGTCGCCACGGCAACCGAATATCCGGTTTTCCCCCTGCACTGCATTTTACCATCTACTGCAACAAAAAGATGACAAACTCTGAAAACAAGGTACTACACGGTTAGTGTTTTAAAATAGCCCCTACAATAGCCTTAAGGGATATTTGACTGTCTTAAGTGTTCTTCGCCCACGTTCGTGCCAAGACATAGATGTTTATGTGTGTATATCTTTATAGTCGATTGCGCCAAGCCAGCAGTCTTTCTAGTCGTTTCACAGTTTCTAATATTTGACGTCAATTTACATAGTGATACGTACACGGATGCACAAATTACCTTTGTTATTTTTATTTCCTAAAGGTAATGGGAAAAGCAAGAGGTGTAAACGTGCACGGCTTTGGCCTCCATCTTCAATTATGTCAAAGTCCTGACGTACTAGTAAATGACAGGTCACTACAGCAAAATCGTCCATTCCGTACAGCAAGGCTGTAGGACTAGTTCTAACACAATAATGTTAATGTTCGACCTTTGACCATCGACTCTGTCCATACCACTGTGAGCGATGTATATTTGTGACTCGTCGATTGATTTATATTCACTGTGATAATAACTAAGGTGGAATAATCCTCGGCGACGGAACCTTACGTTATTGTTCATATAGATTCTTTAAAGTGGTGTTTCTTTATTTATTTACTATACTGCTGGTAAAGACTTATTTTGAAGCTTGCAAAAAAATTGGAATGTAAGTTTCATGTTTTTCTCTTAATTAATTAAAAGATCGGAAATTAATTTCCCAATAGAATTAATAGAAGGATAACGAACATTTTGAATTTTAACTACAAGTAAATACCAGGTTATTTGTTACTCCGGTACCACAGTTTCCGAGCTGGCCTTTCATCATTATTTTGAATTCTCATTTAGAATCAGTTTGAAGTTTCTAGGAGGAAACGGTCAGCGCAAAAGCTGTCATATTTCAGTATCTGGGCGCGTAGTATCTTAATGACATAATTTATGACAAAAGTCCATAGTAATAAAAGCATGACAAGGACCTATTCATTCTCTCAGAAACTGATGTTAATGTAATGATTGCAAAAGTGTTATAAAAATTGCTGCATTAAAACATACTTTAAATGTACAATGAGTAGGGTCTCAGACAACAATTTCCGGCAGTCGTAGGGGGGGGGGGTTAGCTTTTAGAATACTGGATACTTTCTTGAACTGTACAAAAGTAGAGCAGCCAGGGAAAATTAAATGAAAACCGGCAGTTGCAATCCAATAGTGCTTTTGGAGATACAGGAGCATAATAAGTGAGAAAACAGACACAGTCAGTCAGTCATGAATTAGGCACATGATATCAAAGGTGCCTCTTTTGATTGGTATTAACAAACTGTCACGTGTGTTGCATATAATGCCGATGATTGATAGGGTGATCCAACGGGGTCGTACAGTGTCGTTCAGGTGATTACTCAGCCTCAAGATGGTGGTGTTCACATAGGCGATGAAGAGAAACAGCTGAATATCTCACGAAAATCAGAAACTGGTGAAACAAGCAGATAAGAAAGAGGTAAGTAGAGAACAACAAGATTCATCACGATGAACTTGTTTAAGAATATTACTATTTATTATTCATATCTCACATCTTTACAATGATTTATTCACAGTCGCAGAGCCATACTTCATACTCGATGCTTGAAAATTAAAATAAGACCAGGACTGTAGTAAAAAGAATCTTAGCAGTGAGAATGTATCATGGGACAAACAAACAGGTCTACCACCATAAGCTTATCTGAATACTTTTTGTTTGAGTAAGATGTTTGAAATTGTTAAAGGTCACCGTTCATAAAATATGCCTGTTTGTCGAATGTCAGTGCGACCAATTAAACTAACATTGTAAGAGGAAACGTTTTACAAGGCGGACAGCACTGAGCTCGGCTAAACTTGTTTATGGGTGTTGTCTAAGCGCTACGTTGTGGTAAAGTGACCATTTTTTGTCCAAAGGCATGAGATTCAAGTCAGCGATATGATGTTACGGTATTACTCGTCCCTGGCAAAGTGCATGGCTAGAACGGTGCTGGTTGTATATGAGTTTTGGTCACGCGAGATTAAGGTCAACCGTTCTCGTAAAAAAGCAAACACATATTATAATATCATCCGGTTCATGTGGATATTATTCCTTAATTAACTATCTCTCGTCACTAAGTCAATATCATTATCATTTCATAGTCATGTTTACAACTTCTTCTAATAGGCGAAAGATAATTAGTGAGCAAATTTTACACATATTAAACAGGGACAGTACAATTTGCATATTTGTCACATACCAGAGTGAATAAATCTTTTTAGTTCAGTAATCTATCGATCGGATTCAAGCTCATCTTGTGCAGCACCCGGTCACCTATCAAGGACATCATGGTGATAACCAACCGGCTAAATACTCACCCTTAAAAAGAGCAGTTCAAATTGATCTGGTACAATTTTTGTGACTCGACACCTCCAACACACACACAGGCACACCGTAAAGTTCACGAAGCACTCGCCCACGCATACTCGGTATCAGACATAGCTCACAAACAATGAACATATCCATCAACTGGGCAATAGACAGCCTCTGGTACAATTCTGTCCACGAGTAGAGCTATCAAGCCAGAGTAGAAAATTCTAAAATTCTCGAACGGATTCGAATTTACAACGTACGACACCCAGCCACCTAGCAAAGACGTCATAGTCAGAAACAGGTCGGTTCCATCCTAATGAGCGGTTCAATAATTGTTACAACGGTATCTGACTGCCATCTCTCCACACACTGTGGAGTTGCCGCAGCACTGGAACACACATCCTCGCTTTCACTCGCCGCACACAAACGCGATCAAGAATACATCGCTTAACTGCGCAAAAGAGAGCCTTGGGGACAATTCAGTCCACCAGCAGCGCTATCAGGTAGGGGTTAAGAATTCAGTAAATTCTGTACGACGAATGTACATTTTTTTCGAAAATAGATACAATACGGTGTCATATAATTTTCTGTCCTCTGAAACCCTTGGCTCGAGTTTGCTGACACTGACGCCGAAATAGAATAAATTACACATACTCTGGCAGTGCAAATATTTGGACTGATAAATTGAACAGGTAACAGATGTAGTAGTAAACCATGCATCCTCTTCATAATCTAATTATGTTAACATGGGCATATTTAAAACCTTTGATCCCCGTCCCCGTGTGAGGTCACTTGATCTTCGCGCCGACAAGAGTCCGGTCTTGAAAAAAGTTACAAGAGAAAGACTCTAACTCATAATCCTGCAGTGTAAAATCTATTTTTGATACTGATGATTAATATTTAACATGGCTGCTCAACGACCTACAGCTACAGCTGGAGACAAAGATGACGTGACCATCCGTTTCTACAGTAGACCTTAATCAAAAAAGACCCTAATCAAAAATAACTTTCCTGATATCCCCTCCATGTGGTGTTAATAAACTCACCATGCCCCATCATCGAATATCCGTGTACATCATCCATGTCACGTCATCTACCGCGCCACAAACCGTATCACAGGGTTCGCAGTGTTACTTTTATCTCATCAGATCAGTGGGTTCAGTGGGTTCTATTTCCACCTCATCAAGTCACATCAAGAGGTTAGATTTTTCACTTCATGAAATGCAGTCGCAGAGGTCGTCGTATAACTTCACAAAATAGAATCTGCGAGTTCACACTATGAGATAACCGTATGAGATAGTCGAAAAAGAGTGCTGACTTTTGAGTTTTGATACCTTCAATGATTCTTGTTTGGCCTAATCTTAGTTTTGAGACGTGTATGCAAATATCATTGCCTGGCTGAATAAAGCAGTCCGATGTGGAAGATGGCAGTAGCAGTCTGTAGTAATATTACGAGACGCCACAGGGTCAATTATTTAAATTTATGTTTCCTCTCGGTCAAATCCAACGTGCGTATAATTTGTCACTTGTGACAGTATTGCTCGTGATCGGTCTCAACACTGTGACATGCTTCAGAACAGAAATTGCAGGTTTTTCATCGTTTCTCTGATTTCTATCTGTCTTCAAAATATCATATGCGTTGGTCATTTGTATTTATAATTTCCTCAGTTGTAAATTTCATTATTATACACCTACAGCCGTAACCTATGGAAGTTTGACCGTCTAATAACTTTCCGTATTTTGTATAGTACGCGGAGTACCGAATACGGGAGACGCGCGACGCGAATTTTCAGGGGTTTGTAGCAATTTTATTTCAACAATCGCGCGCGTTCCACTCATATCGCGTGTGCCGCATCTCTCAAAATTTACCATAGAATTAGTTTATATGAACGATTAATGGAGGGAGGTGTATAATAATAGGGTTATACACAAAATACGGCCCTGTATGGACTCGGGCTAAGTGATTGACGTATTGGACTCGCCTTCGGCTCGTCCAATACGTCACTCACTGAGCCCTCGTCCATACAGGGCCGTATTTTGTGAATAACCCTATAACAAAGTGGGCAACTTCTCAGAAAGCAAGTGGCAAAAATGACTTGCTAGGTCCGCTGTCAAAATTCTGTTTGATTGCATACAGACAAGCAATGTAAGCGAAGCTATGGATGTTCATGTTAAATATAGTCCTTTTGTGGTTGCGGGCCTTTTTACATAAATCATGGCAGTGGTATTTATTAAGCTAAAATATAGGGCCATGGGTAATTAAAACGCTCAAATGGTGTCTAATGATAAACTAAATTCGCTGCGTTTGATTTTCTGTTTGTACAAGTTTTGTTTGATAGTCACGTCATTATCAGTGAAATAAATGATAAAGCTTACACCTGCCTAATCTATATCGCGGTTCAGTTTAAAATTAACCGGTCTAATTTCTACTAAGCTTAAATAGACCCTTTGTGGAGTTCACACCTAAGATTACATATAAATGATAAATATAGATAAATAAGATAAATATATTACATGCCTTTTGATTCACCAGTATTCAGAGTTTGGTTCCCTTTGTTAAGAAAGATAATCTTTCAGAGACCCATCAAAATGGTGTGTGTTTGGATGGAATATGGTTCATTTTATGTTTCAAATATCAAGGGTTCTGGAAAAGTAATCTCCCTCCCAAACAAATATTTTCACTGCATAAACTAAGCGTAATGCGTATTATCTTAGGTAGCATTTTGAACATACTGTTCGTTTGATAGGCCTGTTATTACAAGTGAAGTTGAGTAAAAATTAACAAGAAATTACACCTATTTATCTTATCTCTTTACATTCAGAAGAAATCAGTCTGGTTTACATTTAGCGTAAATGGAACACATATAGTGGTTTAAAAGATCCAATTAGAGACGCACGTTGATACGCGGAATCCCATTTAAATCACTGAGTTTGTTGCATCACTTGGTAATACGAATAATGTGCATTATTGTAGATGCACTCATATCCAAAGCTCCATACCCTATAGGCTGTGACAAAGTACGAATTATCAATGAAGCGAGATTTTTCAAAATTTGCTTTCCACAACTATTCGTTTCAATTTAGCACATTGTAATGAAGAAGTGTAAGCAGAAAATTGTTCCAGTGGAAGAAGAATTTTCCTTCTTCCGTGCTTACAATGCGTCTCCGGTCTTACACCTTTTTATTAACAAGGATCATTTAATTAAGTTCAGATCTACTCAGGCATACAAAACACTGTAACAGAACAGAAATAGACTGTTAAATAAAAGTAACCAAACAGATTGAAAACTCTTTGATCGTTGTGCCATATATTACCATACTTTTAAAGGGGATTCCGCGTATCAACTTGCGTCTCTAATTGGATCTTTTAAACCACTGTGAGATGTTAAATACTATCATATATATGATTTAGCATTTTGCGTTCGCCACAAATACCAAAATTAACAAGGTGTTGTATCAGCCTCACATCTATGATTCAAATCAAATATAGTGCTTCCTGGACCAGGAAGATTGTCATCTATAGCCTTATGGAAGTCTGTGTACGTAGTCTTTAATCGCTGATGGCCTCAAGCCAGATATACAAAGAAGAGGTTTCTCGTCCATTCAAAGTCATAGCTAAAATTTAGGTGTCTAGTATTTCACGGCAATATACACAGTGACATGAACATGGATGCGCAAATTGTAATTGATACCCGTTATCTGTGTTACTTATTGGTAACTGGAAAATTTGGAAGTGTAAACTGTGTAAAGGTTTGTTTTGCCTTCATCTTCAGTTTTGTCAAATTCCTCAAAGGTAATGTCCCATCGCAACACCTCTTCACGTAGATATTGGCAAAACAGTTTTAGCCTGAGTGCTCTATCTGTCTCGGTACCGTAAAGGCATACAAGGTCCACAGTATGCAAACAAATACACTAAACGAAGAGATATTTCAACATACGCGACAGCAAATATGTATGCGGAATAAAACATGCAGGGCATGTTGCCACCATTGCAAAGAGCGGTTACCTGGGCTATATAGACCGTGAAAAGAAATGTTGACTAGCTGTTGGATAGCTGGCGAGTATTATTTGAACATGACTAGTTTTGCATAATGAATGATCGTTGACCTATTGGTGTGAGCGAGAAGACATTTACGAGGGCGTACTGTGTCGTGCAGAGTGAAGTAATATTTAAAGCCTAATCACTTCGCTCAATGATATTGCCTATTGTATGAAGGATTGGATAGGATGCGAGCATCGTTGCGGCATATCATGAGCAAAGTATCCATCAAGCACTGAGGGAGGGTGGGCGGGAAAACATGCGCACAGACAACAACTTTATATTTTGGCGTTATGACCACAGACAATTCCACACAGTACAATGCATCACCTAGCTCCCTGCTCACTCTGCCCTGTCTGTGTGAGGAATGACACCTTGTCACCTGGGCACTACTTTATACTTTGTTGTATTCATGAATATTTATGAGTTCACACCTGGCGGAATATTTTCACTATGTGCTTAGGCTTTGAATAAAGTAATATTTAAAGCCTAATCACTTCGCTCAATGATATTGCCTATTGTATGAAGGATTGGATAGGATGCGAGCATCGTAGCTTCACACTGCCTCAGAAGTATTCCTTTAGGCCTACCGACACCTGGTCTAACATACAGTCTCAATCTTCCCAATCCTCATTCTCCCAATCCTCACTCACTCCCAATTCTCCCCATCCTTACACGGATTAAAACAGAGGACGCAGCAAACATCACATTATAAAGGCTTTCCACAGAATTTTATTGTATCAGCACATCGATATCTCATCTACAACATTTTACTGTGCTGGAAAGGCGGGTGTAAAACCTTTCAGTTTTTCAATAATTTCATATTCCTGAGTTAAATTGTGACTGTTATCTACCATGTCAGTCAATCTTTGTGCAGCATTCCCGATTGCTAATACATTCGATAATTTAGAGTAGTAATGGGCCGTTTCTTCCGAGCGCCATCCTATGTGGCAGATCGTCCATGTAGCCGACACGAACACGAAGTGTCTGTTACCGGCTACCGAAAACTATGAAAAATGGTAAAGAATGAGCTACAAAATCACTATCAGTTTTAAGTTGCAGGTAGAATAAGTCTGTGCCTTTGTATAAAATACTATAAAAATAGTAGAAAGTGAACAACCAGCTGAAAGTTAGTTGAGGAGACCTTAACTGCATATCATTTGCATCTAATTGTCGGCTACATGGACTGTGTGCCTCCTATGTGACGCATGAGATCTTTAATGTTAGTACCTGCCAGTGACAAAGACACTGCGCAAGCACTGCGACAACTGTGGGGTGTTTCACCCTCATCTATGTTTAACTCATGTAAATAAAGTTTTAGCCGGTGATATATGACCTGTGAGGAAAGGTGGCGTTGTTCCACTTGCCCACTTGGGGTTGTCGGGCGAAAGAGATGACCTCTACAGAGATCAATGCCTAATTCTTTTGACAGTATAATGTACTGTTCTAAGGAATTAATGGGACATAAGAACTTGTTTACACACCTCCTTAACATATTAGACGAAGCACCTCGAAGGGTTTTGCCAAAGGTGTGGTTGAACACCAGCCCCGAATTATCAGGGAAACGGAGAATCTCTTGGGTCTTAACATGTCCCAAATCCCCTGCACGATCCCCCGAAAAAATTAACAGTTTGAAGAATGCTAGGTCTCTTGCTAGAATATACACAGTAGCTGGAGTAGAAGCAGTCATAATTTTATTTAATATGAGGTCAAACACTAGCTGCATCTTCTGAATGAACAAAGGTGGCGCTTGTCTTGTGGTTATATGAGCTTTTGCCTGCTCTTCCGATACCTTTTTCACATACCTGTCAACCATTACAGAATCTGCTGGGTTTTGCCGTTGTATCGAATATTCCTTATAAATTATACGGTAGTACGCCTTTAATTTTGAGACCATATTTTTTAAAGTGTTCGCTTTTAGACGTTTCGGGCATGCGCATTGCGACATCCCCGAAAACCCAAAAAACTCACACGTGACTTTATGGACATGCGTTTTCGCATCTTTATCTTTATAGATAAAAAATCTAACGATATCGTCAGGGTCTGCTTCACCTACTGATTTAGAAATTGGGAGAAGAGCGAGGAAACTTTCTAGTTGTTTAATCAAACTGTCTTTCTGTTTTTCGTATGCCGATCTTTCTCCCAATATTTCTTGCATGCGTTGATTGATGGCGTGAAAATTTGGCTCCTGGCCAGTTCCTGTCATGACAGTGGGTGGGTCGGTAGATGAGACGAGTGTTGTATCGCATAACAGACATGTGATATTTCCACCCGTTGTCTTACTACCACAAATCCAGCAGAATTTCTACAAATAAAGACGGAAAACGGAAAAACAAAAGAGATTAAACATGAACAAACCGACGAATTTTATGCTTGTTAATTGCACTGAACTATTTTCCTGCATACATCTATATACTGAGATTACATTCCTATTGAAACAGGTGCGAATTTTACCGCATACAGCTCGCAGGAGAGTGGGACGTCTGTGTATCCATGTCTGGTAGGGGCAAGAATAACTCCCTTTTCGCCTACTCTTCCGATCAATACTTCCTTTATGGCATAACTCTGAATGGAAAGCCATACTGGGTCAAGAAAATCTCTCTTGGGTACGATTACTGTCGCGTCAAATTTATTCTCAATTACATATCTTACTACAGAGTGTACCATTTTAAATGGAGGGTACACATACAGTCTGTCCGTCGGTTGAAATTTATGGCTGAAAAAATTCACTCCCTCGCTGGTTGGCTGTTGGAATTGACTAATAAACCTGGGGAGTTTTGCGTTTGATTCGCTTGCCATCGCATCGATATTATGTGGGCCAAACATGGCGTCGATGTACTTCCACTTTTCCTCGGTTAGAGATGCATGCACCAAACTAACACTTCTTGACGGTGCGTCAGCGGGGTTTTTACACGACTCTACATATTGTATAGATAGTTTAGTATTATTGTCAAGGCAGAGCCAAAATATCTTTCTAATAATATCATTGAGCTGAGTAGACTTTGCTCCCGGTACCCCTTTATTCCACGCTTGTACCACTGGCATAGCATCGACATAGGCATCTACCCGCGCATTTCCGATTTTCCCTTGCCACGCCTTCAAAGCTCGGTGAAGGGCTTCTGCTTCCTTGATTATGATGGGGAGGTTACGCCACTTTTCGTCCCACATATCACTTACTTCTTCGTCTGTACAATTTGGGCCAGCATTCTTTAGAATAGCCCCCCATTTATATGAGCTAGAGTCAGTGAACATGTTTATGGCCAAGTGATGTTCTGGAAGCCACCTAAAACTACCCGATAGACTGATAATGTCTTTCCATTCTTTGAGTTCATTACGAAGATCATTCCGTACTTGAATGAAGGATGTTGACCGCGACTCGGCTTGTGCTACTGCCTTTGCCATATGGCGAATGAAGATTCCAGCGCATGGAATTGCTAGTGTGAATGAAATGCATTTGCCTATGATACGTTGCAACATAACCAAAGGTACAGTTCGGCTGTTCAGGACGATAACAAGCAACTCTAGGAACGTTTTTTGTTTTTCTTCTGGTATTCTAAATGCCGTTGCTACCGTGTCAACGGTAAAACCCAACATTACAAGTGATTGGACAGGTATTAGGACACTTTTGTGCAAGGCCAAAATATATCCCGTGTCAATACACAATTTAGCGAGTATGAATGCAGCTGTATCGGCCAATTCCCTTCGGTTACGACGGTTCTGACAATCGCGGGTTTGAACTAATGGGCCACCATGTCTGTCGTCAATATACTGCAAACACGGTACTCCTAGAGACCTAGCATAACTAGTGATGCAATAGCCTAAAGTATGGTAAACAAAAGCTGACAACTTCCATCCAAATGGGAGCGTATTACAGACATACCATGTTCCGGACCACTGGAAGCCCAAAAGCCTTCTGTCGTCATCGAAAATTTTTACGTGATCATAGCCACTTTTATCATCACATTTATAATGATAATCTCCTGTCTCAAGATATCTCGTAACTTCCACTAATTGATCTAAACTGAAACGCACATCTTTTATCCACAGGTTTAAATAACGCATGTCGATGCACATACGAGGCTTCTTGGGCTCGACAGTAATAGGCATAACTAAAGTAGGGGGAGCATCTCGACCCACTTTACCCCAAACCGATATTGCTCCCGATATCAATCTGTCAGAAATAGTGGATGCAATAAACTTGCCGAAATTTTTACATGACATGTTATTCTGAAGTGTCACAGGAGGCGGGGACGGGTGATCATAACATTCCCCTCGAAACATGCCCTTGAACGGAGTTATGTACTCAGACACTTTTACCCCTTCAGAGAGCCAACGTAAAATTTTGGATTTACATGAAAGATTTTGTGTCAGTAACTGCCAAGTTGGCATGTAATTATGAACTTCTCCAGCTATAAAATCATCGGGGTTTCTAAAAATCAAATCTTGAGGGGAGACTTTACTTCCTGCCAGAGCTGCCTCTATACTGGGGATAGAGATGTCTGATCCATGTCTGGGGGCGCCCTCTAGAGTTACCCAAGTAAAAGTTGTCCGTCGCTGTATACTGCGATCAACCGGATATAGCATCTCCCAGTTAGGAATATCAAACTGGAAAAAAGAAAGGAAAAGAACCCTAGTGAAACGTACCGAGGGCACCCCCAGACAGGATCCTGCAACTGGCAGGCAGCCGTAAGGCAAGGGCTTTTAAGTATTCGCCCCCCTGTCTAAGGGAACCAATGTCAAGACATAACACAACATTGTATTTATCGAGAGTTTATGCTTTAATAATCTTCAAGAGAGTTAACGAGAATTAAATTCCTCGAAAAGTACACAACAGTTGCAACCTTCTGTCAACATTCTACTTTTTGTTCTTACAATTTCTTGCAATGTGCCCAACAACACCACAGACAAAGCATTTCACCTCATCAAGTTTTTGTGCATTTTTGTCCTGTCGAAAACGGTTGCGGTAAGGAGTAAACCTGGTATATTTCTGAGAACGTTGCACAAATTTAGACACTTTCGAAGCAATTTCCTCTTCTTCCTTATTACTTAGAAGCAAGAGGATGAGATGACCTGCATCATTGCCGAAATCATTTGTTTCAAATTGGGCAAGCACAGCTCTGAAACGATTTAGCTTTGGGTGAGCTATTTTAGTGGCTCTATCGACCAAAACACGTAATGCATTCAATAATTGCGGACGGGCATTCCAAGATGGTGTGTGGGCCAGCTCCATAACTTTTTGAAGCGCATCTTCAACTGATGACGTACTTGCAGACTTCTCCAGTTCATCAAATTTTCTCTGCAACTCACAGAGTTGTAACTGCATCTGTAAGCACATACAGAAAAAAAACAATCTCAGAATAGTACGCATTAAAAGTCTACGAGTTTCCTCTCGGGAAACTGTAACGGTGGGCATCGCATGTACCGACTTTACTATACATTTCATCCCCAAAAAGGCGACATACGTCCGAGGTGTTCATGACCATAGACACGGCATTTTCAATTCACTTGCAGGGAGGACAGGTTAGGCATCACATGCACCACCTCGCTATACATTTTATCCCTCTCGGGGAGAACTTCGCCCCATGTGTTCATGACCACAGTCGCTGCACTTTCAATATCCTCGCCGGGGTAGGCATCGCATGCACCACCTTACATTTCATCCCTCACAGGGATAAAATTGTCCCTAATGGACGTGACCACAGTCACCATATTTTCAGTACCCTCGCAGGGCAGACAGGGTGGGCATCGCATGCAGCCACCTTACATTTCATCCCTCACAGGGAGAAATTTGTCCCTAATGGACGTGACCACAGTCACCATATTTTCAATACCCTCGCAGGGCAGACAGGGTGGGCATCGCATGCAGCCACCTGACATATTTCATCCCTCACAGGGAGAAATTTGTCCCTCATGGACGTGACCACAGTCACCATATTTTCAATACCCTCGCAGGGCAGACAGGGTGGGCATCGCATGCAGCCACCTTACATTTCATCCCTCACAGGGAGAAATTTGTCCCTCATGGACGTGACCACAGTCACCATATTTTCAATACCCTCGCAGGGCAGACAGGGTGGGCATCGCATGCAGCCACCTTACATTTCATCCCTCACAGGGAGAAATTTGTCCCTCATGGACGTGACCACAGTCACCATATTTTCAATACCCTCGCAGGGCAGACAGGGTGGGCATCGCATCAGCCACCTTACATTTCATCCCTCACAGGGATAACTGTGAAAATACAATATTCTCAATACGGAAAAGAAGCGGCTCCGACTGAAAATACACATACCTGCTTGTTGTCTTTGCTCGAGGGTTGAGCATCCTCGCTAGTGCTGGCCGAAGTCGTACCAGTAGTGGGTGCTGATTTAGAAGCACGTGGTGGAGCAGGTGGAGCAGAAGGTCCGGCAACGCTCTCCATTCTGATGGGCTGATGAGCGGCGACGAACGAAGCAACCGCAGGAGCTGGTTGTTGAGACTGTAGCTCACTATGCTGTGGAGCGGCTAGGGGTGTCGCTGAAGCAGCGCTGCTGGAAGGAGGAGAAGCCATCCTATGCTCTATGTTGACGGGGCCCTGTCTGTGTGAGGAATGACACCTTGTCACCTGGGCACTACTTTATACTTTGTTGTATTCATGAATATTTATGAGTTCACACCTGGCGGAATATTTTCACTATGTGCTTAGGCTTTGAATAAAAACGTATAAGGCTGCACAATCGATTCCATCGACAGCGCAGCCGCAGAGGCATGCATCGAATGATTCTTTCGCTTGATCGAGGTCTCATTGTTTGAAAATTAAAATAAGGCCAGGATTTAAGGAAAGAATCTTAGTTGTATCATCATGGTATTCGATATTTGATACGGGCACATACGCCTTCGTTATGACACTCAAGCATGTCTAACCACTTTGACATTATCTGAACATATTCTGATCGATGTAGATGACCTTGTTGAAAGGTCATCGTTCATAAATATGGCTGTTTGTCGGGGCTCAGTGCTGCCAATTAAACAAATACAATAACAGTTGTCTAATCGTTCATTCAGGTGGATATGTTATACATCTGAGCTTGATTTAAGGGGGCGCTGCAACCAACACGGCATATTTTGTTCAAAAATCACTTTTTTAGCAAATATTCATTCAATTTTAAATAATTTGTAAACCAAAGATTAAAATATTGGTTGGGTTCACCTTTTAGCTTGTCAAGCAGTCGTAAGTTGAGTGATAAAAGAGTGTTAATTTATGCAAGTGTATGTAAATCACCCAATTCCGGGCTTCTTTTCTGCTCTTAATTTCAGAATTTCCAAAAAAATAACTCCACTCTTGCTGGGTCAAATTTTCTGAAATGTTCATATTATATTCTTTAAATGCTATATAAAAACGAGTATTTTGTTAGGCAATAAAATTCTTAAATTTTGAATAAGAGGCATTTTTAATTGTGCTTATCATGATTTTAATCACTTTTTTGACTGTCTGTCTTCCAGCCCTTGCCATGTTAGAAAGATGACGCAGAATAAAATAGTCGTTTTTTTTCTACACATGCTCTTCTTTCAAGTGAAATATTACATTCCAGAAAATATCGTCAGGTTTCTGACTTAAATTAATTTTCATCATTAATACCCAAATTGAGTTTTTTACCCAATATATACACCCACTTTATCCTTCGAGTAAAACTACTGCCACCATTTATAAACTATAGAGTCTCTGCGTTTTGAAAATATATGATCGGGTTTCCTTGTCATCTTTGATGAGAAATATTGCTTTGAAAATAACTGTGTTGTCAACATGCAGCTCCACCGTAAGCTCTCGTAAATATTGGGCATTTTGATTTTTGTTACATAAAGTGCTTTATCGGGTGCAATGACCCTATTTTGTTCAAAGCCGTTGGATTGGAGCAAACTTGAATTTTACCATTCTCACGATACCACCTCCACCACTACAGCCATCATCATCATGATCATCATTATCATCATCAGCAGCAGCAGCAGCATCATTATCATCATTATCATAATTATCATCATCATCATCAACATCATCATTATCATCTTCATCATCATCATTCTCAAGAAATTCTATTATATCTTAAGGGGCTTATCGTAATCAAGGTACAGCTTTTGATATTCAGCCAAGTACATTGTGATTCTTGGAAAAAAACTATTATTTTTAGTAAAGTGGCTTATTTTTTAAAATCTTCCCTCTTGACTTCAAGAAACATAAATTTCATAGCCAATTATATCCTTGACTTTGAAGAAGTCATCTTGGGTGAGTTATTGGCGAATGTGATTGACAGAGGAAGCAACCTACAAGGTGTGAACCTTTAACATCGGAGGATTTACAATTGTTCACAATCAGGACAGCTTTGACATAATATTTCTAAAAATAGCGCAGATGTGCACATATCATCGAACCTTGTTATGGCTAACGTCTTTAAATTATTCCGTGATGAGAGATGTGGACTACAGCTTGCAAACGATCGGTTTACTTATAAGATACTAAATGTTTACAAACAAAAGAATTCCGGGTTACGGGTGCTCATTAACATAGGTTTATGGTATAATGATTTATGGCATAATGTATTGCACTGTAATGCACCAGATACTGATGGTATGAGCGAGCTACGATGCAAGTAGACTGTGTATTATGCAATGATTGTCCTTCCACTTTCCTTTAAAAATTATATAAGACTAACAGTCGATCATTTTACGTACAACATTGCAACAACCGAAAAAAAATACGTGTATACGTTCTTTTTTCCTCGCCAGTGACACATGTGTGTTTTATTTGCATTATTTTGATATACAATGCAAGATCCGAGGTACATGAATATTCCGCATTGATTAAGGGTCATTAGCATAGAATTTTAATACCGAAACAATGCTCATTAGTGTAATCTGCATATTTGAATATCATTATACCTCGCATCTTGCACTAATAGTATTTTGAATCCCCTTAATAGATATAATTAAATCCTGCCTCTTTTTTCTCTCCAAAGGCTTTGAGAGGGAATCAATCAATGTATCGAATATGATAGTCACAATTTCTAGTGCTGTTGCTGGTAATAATAACATTGGCTTCTCTTCTTCCCTTCACAGATTTCCGAGACTGATTTAATGCTGCCTCATTTATTGTTGCTGGATTCTATCGGTAAATTAAACTATGACCTCAAAAAGACCATGCAGTCGTAACCTTCGAAAGTACCTGTTTTTAGTAGTTCTGTCATTGCTGTCCCTTTCCACAATGCTCCTTTGGCGTCCAAGCCCTTCTGTCGATTGTTGTACGATCGAGGTGGTTGTTTGGAACCGGTCAACTGTGTTCTGGTACCCGGACAGCGATTCTTCCAAATACATTGCCCTGCCCGCAGCAGACTTCGAGGATTTAGCTCTTCTTGTCAAACAGAAAAACCTTAGCTTTAGTCAAAATGTCGTTTTCCCTCCGAAAAGCCATGTACGTCTCGTACGAACTGGAGACGAGAAGCTCGAAACCATGCTGCGGGATAGCGAGCTGTCGTTTGACAAGTCGACAGAAAGACCGCCAAAATTCAAACATCGACTTCGGGGAAGGACCGATGCTTCGAACGAGGAAATCGTTTGCAAGTTCAAGCAAGCAGGACAGATATCATTTTTCAGGCAAGGTGACTCTCCCTTTCATGAACTTGGAATCGACAGAATTTTTCCAGAGAAACCAATTATCCCTGGGAATACCGCACAGCCACAATACAAGACGTGTGCAGTCGTAACAAGTAGTGCAAAACTGAGCGGAACGAAACTTGGAGAAGAAATCGGTAGGATGAAATTTTACTGCTATCAGTTTCTTCCTACGGGACTTATCACCAAAGAAGATTGACGTTAAATTTTCAAACGTATAATTTCGCTGACCAAATGAAGACATTGAAAAGTATTTGTGTCTGCAATACTTAGGAATAGTGTTTCTGAGTAGTTGGTCTGATAAAAACAGTCTACAATGCACTGAAACCAACTGCAAATGATTTACATTCTGGCTGTGATGGTCCTTCAAGCTACAGTGTATAGTTGTATTTGTTATGAAAGCTCTGATTTTAGATTTTATGGATTTAATTAATTACTTCATAAGTTCTATTCTATTCTGTATGACCTGAAAGCATTATGTGCTTACATTTAGAAGAGACAGGTAACTTCTGCGGGCATTTATGAACAGAATGCAGTATTTACATTTTGTGCATTTACAGTGCTATGTTTGTGGAATTATATTATGTCTACTCAACCGACCTTAGGGATTGAGTATCAAGAAATCACAAAATTTCTGATGTCATATTCTGCATAAAATTTGATTCGGAAGTTAATAATCAATTAAGAATGTCAATAACATAATTTTGCTATGATTTGACCATATTTGCTTGTCTACCAAACCCCAATGAACCCAATCGACGACAATTATTTTTACTGCATATGGCGTCGGTGTCACCCCATAGACATATATTTCAACGTGTGTGTGTTTGTCAAGGACGTCTTTCCATTCCTATCGCAGATTCACACCAAGCAGTGCTCCGTTTTAACAGTGCACCGATTAGAGGGTACGAGAAGGATGTGGGCAACAAGACTACACTGCGGGTCGCCAACCACAGAGTGGTATTTGGACTAAATCTCGCAGAAGAGCTTGATATATCGGGCGAGTATATGCCGATAATCTCGTGGAGAGAAGGACCATACAATGCGAACGTGTACAAGGTATGACATGAAAAGCTGGTATGCTTGTTATGCTTATCTTTCCACATATTAAGCTATCAGACGCTTCCTTGTAAAATTGTCTGTCCCGCAGTCAATCTCAGTCGCCTTATATTTCCCTAGTTTCCCCGTCTTCCACTCAATCTCTTATATGTATGTATGTATGTATGTATGTATGTATGTATGTATGTATGTATGTATGTATGTATGTATGTATGTATGTATGTATGTATGTATGTATGTATGTATGTATGTATGTATGTATGTATGTATGTATGTATGTATGTATGTATGTATGTAGTATGCATGCATGCATGCATGTATGTATGAATGTATATGTCTCGGACATCTGTCTCGTACATCATGTACGTGTGACTGTCTGTGCATGTTCCTCTCTCTCTCTCTCTCTCTCTCTCTCTCTCTCTCTCTCTCTCTCTCTCTTTCTTTACATAAGGCATACGTATGAAGTGTAAATAAGACCCCAATACGTTTATATGTGGTGGACATGAATGAGTAGCTATTATCTCCGTCAGGGCAGTCGTTTGTATCATTATTGTTAAAATATTCGGTACAACATTAAAAGTGTAAAGCTGAAAGAAAACAAGAGCCTAGAAAGTCGATTTCTAAATGCTCGTAATGCTAGTCCATCATGTTATTCTTCATTTATGCAAGGGAAAGATACGACGGCTAATGTCAATATAGCTATAAACATTGGTATATATTTTTGCAATTGCTAGTGTTCTTATTGCATTAATTGTCAGTGGTACAGAGAGGGAAAATCGATCTTTTGTCATTTCGTCAAGTGGTATTACAAATATCCATCGATGCCTGTTCATTTGTTACGATTGGACGCCATGTGGAAGCTCTGGGATATTGTGCAAGAGTTTACAGCTGATGAGATGAAAGCGTTTCCCCTTACATCAGGTTCAATAGGTACGATTTACATATATGTGTACAGAGAGAGAGAGAGAGAGAGAGAGAGAGAGAGA
Organism: Ptychodera flava; assembly: GCF_041260155.1. Lineage (NCBI taxonomy): Eukaryota > Metazoa > Hemichordata > Enteropneusta > Ptychoderidae > Ptychodera > Ptychodera flava. Next base: position 12,212,058 of record NC_091934.1, read on the forward strand.
GAGAGAGAGAGAGAGAGAGAGAGAGAGAGAGAGAGAGAGAGAGAGAGAGAGAGACTTGTTAGTGCTGTTACTTCCACTTCCAGCGAACTAGTTACCAAACTCAAAACAAAACAAACGTTTGATATTGTGGTCTACAATATTTAATCTCGTGAGATAGACAGTGAACTAAGCGACTGGTATTTTGTAGTTCAGGAGACAGAACTGCTAACAGTAATATCTCAAAGGTTACGGTGCTTATCATGAAAATGAAATAGTAATCATACAAAATACTATAACCAATTGCTGATTATAATTACGACTTTCTATAACACAAAGGTCCATACAAAAACTATGCAGGATTAAGTAATTTCATATTTTACGAGGGGAATTTGCCTCAGGATTTCGAAAACTGTTGCAGGATAAAAATAGGTTAATAGGCATTGTTTGTAGACTGTTTGTTGAAATCCAGTGTTAATGCACTTAAACTTAAAAAGCTATTGTTTACTACATAAAGGAATGGTTGATAAAGTCACTTAATTTTTTCTGTACGCTATTATATTGTCTATGTTTTGACCACGTATTCATTTACTTCCTCTCTTTTTGTCCTTGCAGGTGTCATTTTGATGCTGAACATGTGTCAGACTGTTGATGTTTACGGGTTTGTGTCGAACAATGAAGATAGATATTGCTATTATTATAAGGCTTGCCCTAACGGACGCAAATTGGAACTACTCGGCCATTCGATAGTGGCAGAGAAAAAACTGATCGAAAGATTAAAACAGAGTGATGAAAATGACATTGTTGAAAAACATAAGGTTACGTTAAAGGGATTTTCCCAGTACAAATGCATAAACGGGTGACATTTAATCAAAGGAAATATCAGTGAATCATTCACTAGTTTTCACTGTCCTAATTTGCAAGATTGCGCGTTGTCTTGATAAGGACGTCGTATTTAACTCAGCGGCTAATTAAGTATCAAGGAACTTTGGGCTTGGTTTCACCGCAATTATAATGTAGTTACAGCGAAAGCTAGCAATGGAAGTGTGTTATTTTTCTGTGTACAGGACAAAAAGTCAGCTTTGATTGTAACTGTACAAAATTGTACTGGTTTTTTGTCACAAATGAGTTTTGTGCGTCGGTAGTTACCGTAACAATGTTATTCGTTAGAAATCAACATGCACTACATTCTTTGAAGTGAAAGACTTTTATATCTTTCTCAAACATAAAAACGTTCTCTTTCAAAATCAGTAAATAAAACTCAAAGGTCACCGTGCGTGATTTAGTCGTACAGAAATATATTGCCTTTAACTTAACCGATATAAGTTGAAATGCGAAATGGTCGCCAGGCCTGAGCTAACTCTAGGGGAAACAAACATTTCCTATTAACAAAAGCGTGAAAATTGTGTTTATTCGATGAGCATTAAAATGAGCCAAAAGAAGTGCTAGATCAGAAAAGTGTATTACGCTTGAGAGTCTAAAAATCCGCATTCGAGGCGCATGCTACCTGAAATCATAGTCTTAAAGAAAGGAGAGGTAACCGAGAGTCTACTTCTTAGAGTAAGTTACCTTCAAGCTTAACGAGAGTACAGATCAGTAATCTTTTGGACGTGTTAATTTTTATCGCTGACGTAAATGTGCTATTAAGTTAAGTTTTGTTTGCTCCTACCGATGTTTTGTATTTGCTAAATGTTTCACGGTTCCCTTCATGTATAACTTTAGTGGCCAAAAAAAACCTGGAGCTGGACAGCACATTTTGTAGTGGTGGGTGGATGTTCGTTTTTGTGATCTTAGATACCACATAGTCTCAATGTAGGGGACGAAATGTTTTGTTCAATCTTATCAGCAAACAGTAAATTTACAACTGTCTTTTGCATCAAGGAACATTGATGCTTGGGAGAAAATTGCTGATATAACGTTAATCAGATGAAATGAAGAGCTAATTTAAGGTATCACCTCGAAAGTGAAAGACTTAAATTTTTTGCTCTAACTTTCCCCAAATAATCTTTTAATCATTCTATTTCAAAATCAAGAATAAAAATAAGGGGTCATTATGCAAATTTTGGTACTAGAGAAACAAATTACCCAAGATTTACCGATGTTAGAAATTCAAAATGTATTAACTCTATGGAGAAAAAATAAATGAGCTTTAAAATGAACCCCCACATGTGGCATTTCAGAAGAGAATTGTAAAAGTTTGAGAGTCCGAATGTCTGTCCCCGAGGTGCGTTCTACTTAAAGATCCATTAATTGTAACTTTTGGTCATTTTTTGGTCATTGTTTTATTTTGTTTGTTCTGTGTATCATCTGCACTTTCTGGTTTGAATCCCTGAACCATGGAGAAATTCCGAATATGTAGCTCATAAATATACGCTTCGTGAGTATAATCTGCATTGTTATTGTTTAGATTGTGTATTCAGGTCCGGGCTAGAATACATTTATCAACAATAACAATGGTCGTTTCACATATACAGTTCGTGTTTGCAAGCAGGACACCGGGCATTAATCATGATGATTGGATTACAGTAAAATTCTGTAGTTGATACATTGAAACAGAGTAGTGAAAAAATTGTCAAAAATTACAGCTAATGTCCCTTTAATTTCCAGAAAAAAAGCAAACTTATTCTGTGGCATTGTAAGTTTAAATAAAACACACATAAACGGTAAATGCGATCGGCGTTTTACACCTGTGGCCAATGTACTGTTTATTAAGCCTCCTTGATAGAGTAAAAAAATCTGCTTGTATGAAGACAAACTGACCCTGCCTAGGGTTGCAAATGAGAGTTAATTTACAAAATGAAATAGAAATGTACATTTAATGTGATTCGCGCATACAAAATTAATTTGGAAGAACAAAGAACAGTTGCTGGTACCTTAGCCAACGAGAATGTCACAGAAAATGTACCGTTCATATAGAATCGGCAATACAGTTTCAGCTTGACTTCTGTGTCTGTCTCGGAATCATATAGGCATACAAAGTCCACAGTAGGCAAACAAATACATTCAACAGAGAGTAGCTTCAACTTACGAGACAGCTTAATGTGAATGCGGAGTAAAAAAATGCAGAAAACGATTCGAACTAAATTGGGATAATTGTATCTTTTATTTTTTTTTAATTTCTCGAAATGTTAGATGCCCTATAGCTTAAGTTACAATAAGCTTATTACATATTACTCATAAAAGCAAGTGTATTGCAAAAAGGAAAAGCAGATGTGCTAACATTTGCAGATTAACCAACATTACTATACTATCCAATTATCGATAATAAGTTTCAATCGTGTTGCAGGGCATGTTGCTAAAAGCAAAGAGCAGTTACCTGCGCTATATTGTGTGTTTGATTGGCCTTATAAGTTAGAACAGACTTACGATCTGGCCGACGGTATAGACCAAGGATCGAAAGTGACGTAACAATTATGCGAGCTGGACTGATCCCCTCTCAAGACAGAGATATAGTTTGTTCAATGAGGTGACATTTCAGAAAGCTGGCGAGTATTATTTTAATATGACTTGATTTGCACCCTGAATGAAGATCTCCTGGCAAAGATTGAACTCACTGTCGACGTTGGGGCATAAGCTTACATATAAAGGCGCCGTTAAAGTCCTCAAGGTGATTTATTAGTGTACACGGATCGATAAAGTCAATTTGAGTGAAAATTCACCTGTTTCTAGCTTGAACCGCAGAATGTGAAACATGAATCGTGAATCTTGAATCGAGAATCGTGAATCGTGAATTAGGTTTACCCCTATTCGAAATACAGGAGCTTAAGACTGAAATGGACAGAGTCATTTATAAGCTGACCACAAGGCTATCACATACGCTGTTTTATTGACATTTAACAAGCTGTCATGTTGCATGAAGTACCAGTGATTAATCGGGTCATCTAACAGGTGTACCGTGTCGTGCTGGTGATTACTCAGCGTCTTTGAAAAAGGGCCAGCCTGGTGCCCTCATCGGCGACTGAGATAAAGAGCTGAACATGTGACGAAAAAAGAAACTGGCGGAACTGGTGACACTAGGAAGTGAATACAAGTCAAAAATAAAGAAGTTGTTAAAGAAGAGAGGTAGTTAGAAGACAACAAGGTTCACCACAATGAACTGGTTTAATTATGTTACTATTCATTATTTATGTCGGGTATCTTTACAATGATTTTATCCTCAGTTGCAGAGGCATGCGTCCTATGACGACATCTCATTGCTTGAAAATTTAAATGAGGCCAGCACTATAGAAGAAGAATCTTAGCAGTTCGGTTGTATCAGCACGGTTTGGAACTGGGCTAAATTATTAATGGATTTTGTACAAGAGCTACATTGACATAAAAAATGCTTACATCTTATCTACTTTTATTCAAATAGAATCAGTCTGGTTTGCGTACATTTAGCCTAATCATACAGAAGTAGAGTTCACACATCACATTGTATCAGTGCGTTGCATTATAAGGTACAACGAAAAATTACGTTAACTGTTGATGCACTAGTACTGATACCCAAAGTTCCATGTGTCATAGGTTGTAAAAAGTACGGATGGCCAACGAAACGAGATTTCTCAAATTTGCTTTCCATAAAATTAATGTTGATTACAATTTGGTAAATATTAGCGCAGAAATGTAAGAAGAAAATTGTTGAAATGAAATAAGAATGTTGCTTCGTCCATGTTTACAAAGCGTTTCCCGCCTAAGACCGTTATTAACTGTAACTTGATGAATACGATGCATTGTAAATATTTTATGATCGACAGGTCATCTTAGAACCAAATTCATTTTATCGCATAAAAAACGTCAGATCTTACATCTAATGACTTACTAATTTTGTGACAGAGAATCTCCCAAAGCCAGTCGTCGACGACTCGACGTGTAACTGTATGTATAAACCTCTTCTGAAACCCTGCCGCGGAACAAACACATTTTGCGAAAGGGATTTCTTCACCACAATGTAAAAAAAAATTCAAATCAATATGGAAGAAAAAATTGAGGTATTTGTGCCTGTTCCTACCTAAATACACTGATGAAGTGGTTCATTGGATTTGCAATTAAAATTAAAATTTGCTGACAGTGACGCGGAAAAAGAATGAATAACACATAATCTGGCAATGCAAACTTGTAATAGATTTCGAATGAACCATGCATCCTCTTCATAATCATTTTAATATTGAGATGTTTAAAACCTTTGATCTCGGCACCCTTGTGAGATCACTTGATATTTGTCTCGACAAGGATATGTTCTTGAAAAAACACTATAAGGGAAAAACTCTAACTCGTAATAATGCACTGCAATGTCTATTTTTGATTTTGATAATGAAGATTTATGATGATCCTTTAACAACGTATAGCTGCAGACAAAGATGACTTGATTAAGTTCTTCCACCGTGGACCTTAATGAGATATTCAGGTTCGTGATGGCATCTCACCATATCGTCTCGATAAATTCACCATGCCCCATCATCCAATAGCAATGCCACGTTATCTAATACGCCATAAATCCTAATATGAGGGTTAACGGAGTTACTTTATCTCATTCGATCAGTGAGTCCTGGTTGCAGCTCATTAAAGCAAATCCAGAGGTTATTAGTTTCACTTTATTTTCACTTCATAAAATGCTATCAGCGAGTTCGTCGTGTACAACTCCGATTCAACTCTCTGAGATCACTATATGAGATAACCAGTATTTCACTTCCGGATTCGTAACCGAAACAATCAAAGCAGAGATGCTTGCTTAGCATGAACTTAAATTCTAGGCGTTTTGGAAAGATAATTGTCTAGTTGAATGAAAAGCAGTCCTTTGTGAAAGATGCCAGTTGCATTCTGTAGAAATATTGCGGAAGCCGCAGGGTCTATAGTTTAATACTATGTTTGCCATTAGTCAAATGTAAAGTGCGTACTTGTCACCCGTGAGACTTTTCAGCTTTGCTCGAGATATCTCTCAACATAAGCTTCAGAACACAATATGCAGGCTTTCCGCAACTTCCCAGATTATATCTGTCTTCACAATATCGTTTTTGTTGCAGGGTGAATGAAACTTAAGTAAAGTATATTATTTTTTTGTGCTTGAAGTAATTTTGGTTTTCTATATATATATATATATATATATATATATATATATATATATATATATATATATATATATATATGGATGTATTATAACACAAATTACTTCGATCAAAAAGTGATAAAATATGTTATTATACACACACACACACACACACACACACACACACACACACACACACATATATATATATATATATATATATATATATATATATATATATATATTTGACGCTATAAGCAAACGCACCTCAACAGTATCCAGTGATAAGGCATCTTGGTAAGTACAAAGGTCATTAGAACACAGCATTAAGGTCAAGCGGGTACACAGATAAAATTGAATATGTAAAGACCAACACATCAGCGAGGAGAAAAATTGTAGGAAATATGATCACATCACTTGTTCAACCCTTCCCCCATTCAGCAAGAACGTGGAAACTAATATCGGCAAGAAATTTATTCAACTTGTTGACAAACACGTTCAAAAGAGGTCTAAACTTCAAATGATCTACAAAGGGAACACAATTAAAGTGAGTTATAGCTGTATGAAGAGTATGGCTAGTGTAGTCAAATCGCATAATAAGAGGGTGATAACCGGAGATCAGCCTAAGGATAACCCAGCTGATTGTAATTGCTGGGCCAAGTCCGCATGCCACTAGAAGGGTAACTGAGGAGGTTTACATCGGCCTCACTGATAACACATTCAAGACGGGCTTAACTAACCATATGCTTTCGTTCCATTACGAGAATAAAAAAAGCATAGTGTTGTCAAAGTTTGTATGGAGCTTTAAAAATAAGGACCAAGTCTTTGACATTTCATGGTCAATCATTGACAGAGCATCGAGCTACTCTAACATAAGCAAGCGATGTAACCTTTGTATATCAGAATTAACATTATCAATGCTGACAAATCTATTAATATTGTTTATCAAACTTTAACACCACCTTGAAATATAATGGTACGTCCAAATCATATTAGTCATATAAATAGGAGTATCGAGCTAAGAATCCTTTCACTTCCGCCTGAGGATAGCTGGATGCATGAAACGTTAGTAACAGATATCATTACTTTGTACCTGAAGTAATTTGTGTTAATATATATATATAATATATATATATATATATATATATATATATATATATATATATATATATATATATATTATATATATATATATATATATATATATATATATATACATGTTACTTTAGTTTCATGCATGATGCAATCTTCAGACAGAAAAAGTGAAAGGATTCTCAACTCGACACTCATAAATATATATGATGCGGACGTACCATTCTATTTGTATAGGATAAAGCCCGAGTACGAGGGCTCTTCTGGTATATAAAGTCCAACCCAACGATAAAATACCGAGGCCGCAGGCCGAGACATTTTATCGTAGGGTTGGACTTTATATACCAGAAGAGCCCGAGTATGAGGTTTTTATCCGACTTAAAAATTATCTCCCCTGACTGATATATTTTCGTTTTCAATGTGTTTACGTCAACCGTCCCCTTTGTCAATGTAATATATTTAGGATATGAATTAAAACTTTTATTTGTGAAATAGCCTTCCAATGTAATGGAACATCCTATAAATGCCCTAGGACACAGCAGATTTTGTGTTGCAGCTGGTTTCCGCTGTGTTACCAAATTTGAATATTAAAACGTACCAGATGTCTACAGAATATGACATGTTCACTTTTGATTGGACAGTACTTTACTACGGCGCTGTCATTCGTTTCTGGAATTTGGTGACCAAGGCTTTACGAGTAAATAAAACACCCTGAATTGAGCACTCTGATTGGTCAATCAACAGTAGATAGTTTTTAAGTTTATGTTAGGGAGCCTTCAGTAATTACAGGGGGGGGTGGGCCGGGGGAATTTCGCAAACACCTGTACCGTAAAATGTGACCCTCCCCCAAATCCTCCTGTCTAAATGTGACCCTCCCCCTTGTCCGACATTCTAAAACTTGACCCGCCCCCCCCCCAACCACTGCGGTATTCTCCCCGGGAATAACTAAAACAGTATCAGCTAATTTACATAACAATTGGTTCAATTGTTATGTTAGGGACAAATTACAGAGGGGAGGGCTGGTGTTTTTGGAGGGACAGTCTCAATTTATCACGCAAGAATTTTTGAAGAGATATGGTATTTCATACAGTTTAGGGAGGGTCACCATATTTTGTGCAACTAACTAAGGCAAGATGTAGCTGATTTAGTGCTTCATCCAAAAATATCAAATCATAATACATGGAGTCTATCAGGCAAATTATTGACAATTTACCCCCACAAAACGTGCTATATCTGTATTTTATATATGTTTGATAATGTATTTAAATGTACTTTGCTTTATTAGGGAAGTAAAATGCGCATTTGTGTACAAGAAATTGATTTCTGAATTTCATCTAAAAAGTTGGTTCACTATCCATGGTGTTTATGATGAAATTATGAATAGTTTTTTCCAATACAAAATAGGTGAATATTTGCATTTGTGTACTCTTGATTATTGATATCAATTTTCTTGATTAGACTAGATTGGTTACAAGTCTATGGTTGTGTAAGAAATTTGATTTTGGAATTTCACCAAATGTCATTCAATACACTATGCATTGGGGTCTATGATGAAACTATGAATAATTTTTTTCAGTACAAAATTAGATAAATCTGTGCATTTATGTATGCTTGATTATTTAGATTATTGTTCTTGATAAGACTAGAAAGTTTACAAGTCAATGGTTGTGCAACAAATATGATTCGGAATTTCACCAAAATGTCCATACACTATGCATTGGGGTCTATGATGAAACTATGAATAATTTTTTTTCAGTACAAAATTAGATAAATCTGTGCATTTATGTATGCTTGATTATTTAGATTATTGTTCTTCATAAGACTAGAGTGGTTACAAGTCAATGGTTGTGCAACAAATATGATTTCGGAATTTCACCAAAATGTCCATACACTATGCATTGGGGTCTATGATGAAACTATGAATATTTTTTTTCAGTACAAAATAAGATAAATCTGTGCATTTATGTATGCTTGATTATTTAGATTATCGTCTTCATAAGACTAGAGTGGTTACAAGTCAATGGTTGTGCAACAAATATGATTTCGGAATTTCACCAAAATGTCCATACACTATGCATTGGGGTCTATGATGAAACTATGAATAAATTTTTTTCAGTACAAAATTAGATAAATCTGTGCATTTATGTATGCTTGATTATTCACATTATTGTTCTTGATAAGACTAGAATGGTTACAAGTCCATGGTTGTGCAAGAAATTTGATTTTGGAATTTCACCAAAATGTCGATTCACTATGCATTGGGGTCTATGATGAAACTATGAATAAATTTTTTTCAGTACAAAATTAGATAAATCTGTGCATTTATGTATGCTTGATTATTAACATTATTGTTCTTGATAAGACTAGAATGGTTACAAGTCCATGGTTGTGCAAGAAATTTGATTTTGGAATTTCACCAAAATGTCGATTCACAATGCATTGTTGATGAAACTATGAATAATTTTTTTTCAGTACAAAATTAGATAAATCTGTGCATTTATGTATGCTTGATTATTTAGATTATTGTTCTTGATAAGACTAGAAAGTTTACAAGTCAATGGTTGTGCAAGAAAGTTGATTTTGGAATTTCACCAAATGTCAATTCACTATGCATGGCGGTCTATAAGTGTGTGCGTATTTTGTTGGTGATTTCCTATTCAGGAAATATCACACGGACAATCAAAGTTTTGGCCTTAATATCAGCTTCTGTTAAAAGTGACCCTCCCCCCAAGATAGGTTTATAAAAAGTGACCCTCCCCCTTGAACTGTTTTCTAAAAAGTGACCCTCCCCCCAATTCCCCCGGCCCACCCCCCTGTAATTACTGAAGGCTCCCTTAGAGTAACTTGAAAATTTTACCTTCTACCCAAAATTCATAAAAAGGGTACTCCATTTCGAACGATTATTACTACCGTTGACCATCCTACACAAGGTATTTCTGAGTACATTGATTACCATTTGCAACCATTAGCTGCCAAATTACCATCATATATCAAAGATATCACCCACTTTTTACAGTAACTTCAGATTTTGGAACAACTCCCTCCTGGTAGTACCATGGTAACTTTCGGTGTTGTGTCGCTGTACCCAAACATACCCATCAAAGAAGGCATTACTGCCTGTCAGAAAGCACTTAACTTGATCAGCGAGAAAAAAAATTCCACCAACTTCCATTATTATACGCTTTCTAAAACTAGTTTTATATAACAATAAATTTGTGTTAATAATTTAAAATCAAAATTATCAGCAGACTGTCGCATCCCACTGGTCACGACATATAATCCCCGTCATCTTAGATTGAAAATCATCATGTCCTAAACTCTCAAGGGTGCATAGAAGAAGCCATCCCCAATATGCCAATTATATCATACCGCCGCAATGTTAATCTCAGGGACCTTCTATTCTCACATTCCTGGCCGCTGGGAGTGCGGATCGACAGTGTGGGAAAAATCGATCCCACACTCTCAGAAACCGTCCCACACTCTGCAGTAAATATTACACGAGTCTGATTGGATGATGTACAGTCTGTTTGTTCCACGCGCAAAATGTTATACAATGGCACGACGAGTAACACACGGACCAGAACTACAAAGTAAGCAGGTCAAAGTACAGTACGGCGCGCCAAATGTTTCAAAAATATTTATCGTCATAGAGTAAAAATAAACTGTCAAATTTTCTTTCTAAAAATTTAAGTCTTAAACGTGTATGAATAATAAAGAAAAAAGTTCTTTCGTCCATATCATTGCATTTTATTAATGTACCTTTTCATAAAAATAGCATTCATTTGAAAATACGTGTCATTAAATGTTTGAATGTGCCTGTACAGATAAAGATGACGTGCAACCGTCTCTCTTGATTGAAATAAAAATTCGATGGAATTACGGAAGAAAATAAACGAGAAAAGTATTATTGCAAAAAAGGGCAGAATGTTATGTAATGCTTAATTGTAAAATATTCTTTAAACCGTAATGAGAAGATAAACTTTTCAAAAATTTGGAAATACCACACTCCCATACTTATTGACGTACATACACGTGTATTTGATATAAAGGTGCAATGAATGCTGATTATAAGGGAAAAAAGAAAAAAAATCAAGCACACACACAAAATATTGAAATGATTAAAAACAAAACCACAAATAGTACTTGCACTACTACCAAAAAACAAAACGAACCACCATCAGGTCTGACTAAAAAAGAAAGAGAATCACAATTGAAAAGTCGACCGAGATCGCGCCGGCGTTGAGGCTGTAAAGAAACCAAAACGAGGTCAGCTTGGGAAAAAAACCAAAGCGAGGTTACAAAAAAAAAGAGGTTACCAAAAAAAAAAAAAAAAAAAAAAAACTTAGTAGAAAAAAAAGAGGCCCGTTCGAGAAAAGAAAACAGAGTGGGACACCCCGCAGAAAAAGCCCAGCATGAAAATTGAATAATTGTCAACGTCATGATTGTTACAGTTTAATGCCAGAGGGTTTTGGATCATCACACTCGGATGTTGGACATGATATTTGGGGTATTTCAGCGATAACTCTCAGCTTCTAGTCTTCAATATCATCTCATGGACGTCCAAGTTATCGACACGTCCCATTCTATATTAAACAGTTACCAGTTTTGGTTAAAAGTGGACAAAACACTCTTGGTGGTTCGTCGGCTGCCAGCGGTCCCCTCGCTCCAATGTACACTCGAGGTGGTAAGCCAGCGCGGGCCGGCGGTCCCGTCGCTAGTACAGTAGGCCTACACGCCGGCAACCAGCGATCCCCTCGCTGTAAAGTGTAGGGCCGCCTCTCCCAAATCATAGACAGTCTGTGCCCAACCCCAACAAAACGATGGCTTGCCGCTAGCCCACGGTTACGTGTGGTTCTATACACAGCGGCCGCCGTGTGGGTATGCATAGTAAAATTGCATACCACGCAGCACTCTGCGGCCTAGTTCTGCATGGCAGGGCTGTGTGTTACCAGCGTGACACGGCCTCCCGTATAACGCCGGTAACACGTACACAGCCCTGCCATGCAAAGCTAGCAGCGGCCGCTATGTATCGAGCCACACACGTATCCCGTGGGTTTAGCCTCTAAACGGAGTGTGGCAAAGGCAAAAATACTCGGGCTGAAACACTCCGTTTAAATTCGAGGCAACGTTTTCACTAGTAGTAGTAGTACCTGTAGAACGCGAACGCGCCCGACTTGACAAACACTGATCAAGCAGCCGCTATTTCTCTGTACACTGTAGCTCAAAACAACTACCCTAGGAGATAGGTGGCTTTAATCAGAATTTTAGGTGAGGAAGGTTGAAAAGTCCATTCCATGTAAAAATGGGTGCTGATTTCAAAAAAAGCAGTCTTATTGACCCCACTCAAGAAAAAATTGCCATTTTGGCCACTTTTACCTCAAAAAATAGTCATTTTTGGTCAAAAACTGAAAATCACTTGTTTTTTTTCACATTTGGAGATCAAATGATGTATGAAAAGTTCATTCCATGTAAAAATGGGTGCTAATTTCACAAAAAGTAGTCTTATTTACCAAACTCAAGACAAAATTGCGATTTTGGCCGATTTTCCCTCAAAAAACGGTCATTTTTAGACAAAAACGGAAAACCTATTGTTTTCTTCACATTCGGAGATCAAATGATGTATGAAAAGTTTATTCCATGTAAAAATGGGTGCTGATTTCAAAAAAAAGCAGTCTTATTCACCAAACTCCAGACAAAATTGCCATTTTGGCCACTTTTACCTCAAAAAATAGTCATTTTTAGACAAAAATAACTAAAAACGATTCGTTTTCTTCGCAATAATAGATAAAACGATGTGTGGAAAGTTCATTCCATGTAAAAATAGGTGCTAATTTCACAAAAAGTAGTCTTATTTACCAAACTCAAGACAAAATTGCGATTTTGGCCGATTTTCCCTCAAAAAACGGTCATTTTTAGACAAAAACGGAAAACCTATTGTTTTCTTCACATTCGGAGATCAAATGATGTATGAAAAGTTCATTCCATGTAAAATGGGTGCTGATTTCACAAAAGTAGTCTTATTTACCTAACTCAAGACAAAATTGCCATTTTGGCCACTTTTCCCTCAAAAAATAGTTATTATTTTAGACAAAAAAACTAAAAACGATTCGTTTTTCTTCACGTTTGGAGATAAAACCATGTCTGGAAACGCTGTTCCATGTAAAATCGGTGCTGATTTCAAAACAGACAGTCTTATCGACCTCACTTAAGACAAAATTGCCATTTTGGCCACTTTTCCCTCAAAAATGGTCAATTTTAGACAAAAATAACTTTACATGATTTCGTTTTTTCACATTTGGAAATAAAATGATGCATGGAAAGTCCCTTCCATGTAAAAATTGGTGCTGATTTCAAAGAAGGCGGTCTTATTGACCCCACTCAATAAAAAATTGCCATTTTGGGTACTTTCCCGTCAAAAACGCCCTTTTTAGTAAAAAAAATAGCCACATCTTCATGATCTGTAATTGTGACTGTTAGTTTCGTTCCTTTCAAAATAAATGGCAAGCAATCGTCACCAGAAATTAAAACTTCTCCTTTCCCGTTACATTATCTGTCTGTCATCTTCATTTTCTCATTGTTAATATGATCACTCATCATCATCATCATCATCATCATCATCATCATCATCATCATCATCGTTGTTGTTGCTGTGGTCATCATTGTCGTTGTCATTGTTGTCGTCATCGTCATCTTCATTAGTGATATCTTGTGGTTGAATGATCTGAGCAAGAATGGTTGGCATTTGATTACCAGTAAACCAGACTGGTAGAAAAACTCCATCAACCTCTTTCCAGCCATGATCTGTAGGCTCAATGTTTTCAAGAGGATCTCGTAGATGTGCATGCTTCCATAGATATGCCACATAATTGCATCGTTTTAATTTTTGTTCAAGAACATCTTTGCATGGTGGCTGCATACTTGCATCAATTCCCTTTATTTTCCCCAGTGGACTTTCTGGATTGGTTGGTTTATATTTCATGAGAAAATGCTTGCGATCTAGGCCATTGCAGAAAATACACTTGCTTTGAAGCACTCCGGTAGTTGTAGTAGTTCCCACTGTTGATTTCTCCACCCTAGATCTAGTTTCCACAACATCAGAAAAAGTTTTTCTTTCTTTTGAATGTACCTGATATGATGTAAAGTTACTGTAACAACTACTGTGAAAACCATAATGTGGCAATGGTTCAACTTCAAAGTTAATAGAATCACATAAAACAAGGTACTTTGATCTCTTCTGATATGTTTTCCGTAATTGAGCTATCTCGCCTCCTGTCTCCCATGTCTGTTTTGTAAAATGAGTTACTGCCTCATTAAATGTTCTCTATCACCACGCACATGCAGCACACACTGCAAGGCAACTCTAGATTATCATTCATCTTATTAAAAGACAGGAAGGCTGTTTAATAAAGAGAATATAGTATGGAGGGATAGACTTGAAAGTAGACACCTACTTGATTTCTTTTTACAAAGGTACTCAAATATCGATCCACTGTATTTTGTTTTTCAATTCAATCAGTTAACAAATTGTACTGTATACTCTGAAGATTTTTTTGTATCTCGGAGCCACAAAGAGTTACTAGTAACTTGTTACTTCATTTAATAGCTGTAGATTGTTCTGATACAGGATTTTAGAGAAATTATCTGTAATTAAACTTTTATGGAAGCACAAGTGTACAATACGCCTATTATATCAGCACAGATGATGAAAGCTTTTCTCTCAGCTCTGCTTCATCAAAGCCAACACGAGTAACTTAAACGAGAAGAACATGAATATCTCGTAAAAATCTCTTGAACCTTATTAGCATTCAAATGTACTTGTAATTTTTCGTATAATGTGAATGTTGCTATACCTTTCTTTACTTTTTAGGAATAATGAAACGACACCAAAATCCGAACCACATGGCAAAGAAATCAATCTTTTATCACAAAAACTGCTAACATTTGGCGAACAACGTCATTCTATGTTCTAAATATAACCTATCTGATGTGATATATTACTTTTTTAATTAATATCGGTCACCGACCGGTCTTGATCTGACACTGATTTTCGGCACCAATTCGCCTCGCAAATAGTCGCACGTAGACAAACCTAATACGCCTCACTGACGTCACCAAAGTGAACTCAGTGGCGCACTGTTAGAGATGTTGCTATCCATATGAGAGTCTATTTACGCAAGGGGATAATTCACACTTACGCAACACACACGAACAGAAAGCACAAAACAATCATACAAAACCAGAAACAGTGGGTTTACGCCAAACATCGGGGAGCTTTTTAGTCCACCATGACAGAAATGATAGTGGTCAAACACACGATTTAATATGCATCAATAGATCTCCAATTGTGAAAAAAAAAATAATTTTTTCCTTAATTTCTTCTAAAATGATCTTTTGTAACAAAGAATTGGTAAAAATGGCAAGTAATAAGACTGCTTTTTTTGAATCAGCACCAGCTTTTACATTGAATGGAATTTCCATACATCATCTGCTCACGAAATTTGAAGAAAAGATTTTTTTCAGTTTTTTTCTAAAAATGACAAGTTTTTTGAAGAAAAAGTGGCGAAAATGGTAATTTTGTCTTGAGTGGAGCAAATAAGACTGTTTTTTTTTAATCAACACCAATGTTTACATTTGAATGGATGTTCCATACATCATTTGATCTCAAAATGTGAAGAAACAATAGGTTTTCCGTTTTTGTCCAAAATGACCATTTTTTGAGGGAAATCGGCCAAAATCGCAATTTTGTCTTGAGTTTGGTAATAAGACTACTTTTGTGAAATTAGCACCCATTTTTACATGGATTGAACTTTCCACACATCGTTTTATCTATTATTGCGAAGAAAACGAATCGTTTTAAGTTATTTTTGTCTAAAAATGACTATTTTTTGAGGTAAAAGTGGCCAAAATGGCGATTTTGACTGGAGTTTGGTGAATAAGACTGCTTTTTTTGAAATCAGCACCCATTTTTACATGGAATGAACTTTTCATACATCATTTGATCTCCGAATGTGAAGAAAACAATAGGTTTTCCGTTTTTGTCTAAAATGACCGTTTTTTGAGGAAAAATCGGCCAAAATCGCAATTTTGTCTTGAGTTTGGTAAATAAGACTACTTTTTGTGAAATTAGCACCCATTTTTACATGGAATGAACTTTCCACACATCGTTTTATCTATTATTGCGAAGAAAATGAATCGTTTTAAGTTATTTTTGTCTAAAAATGACTATTTTTTGAGGTAAAAGTGGCCAAAATGGCAATTTTGTCTGGAGTTTGGTAAATAAGACTGCTTTTTTTGAAATCAGCACCCATTTTTACATGGAATGGACTTTTCATACATCATTTGATCTCCAAATGTGAAAAAAAAAACAAGTGATTTTCAGTTTTTGACCAAAAATGACCATTTTTTGAGGAAAAAGTGGCCAAAATGGCAATTTTGTCTTGAGTGGGGTCAATAAGACTGCTTTTTTGGAATCAGCGCCGTTTTTTACATAGAATGGACTTTTCAAACCTTCCTCACCTAAAATTCTGATTAAAGCCACCTATCTCCTAGGGTAAACCAGCAAAGGAGTGGTAGGGCTACGGATCCGCAGCAAGGCCGGGCTGTGAGTTACCGGATACGGCCACAGGCGCTTGGCACATTGCTGGGATAATAATCGTATTTAATATGTAGAATGTCTATATACGACTTGATTATTCAGTAAAAGAATCACCGTACATGAGATATTAGTGTAGGCCTATAGGCCTACATGTTGACTGGCATTATACACGAATGGCTATGGCTGCCTGGCTCGGGCCCGGCGAACGCACTGCATAATCATCAATGTGTAGAATGTCTACATGACTTGATTATTTAATAAAGAATAACGGTGTGATATTACTGTACATATGAGCTAGCTTAACCGAGCGGCTGTAGAGCTCTGCAGGGCTTGGGTCCCGGCTTGGGCCCGTTGTCCACCGCTGCACAGACAGAATGGAAAGGTAAGAAAGCTTTTCACCGCCCGATTTCATAAATCAGCGAAATTCACGAACTCTGAGCGTTTCCGGTGATAAAAACTGGTCAACGGTCAGATGTTTGCATAAACAATCGATCGACTGGTCTCTTTTGCCTAAAATCATACCTTACCCTAGGCTACTGGCGAGAAATCGTCCTGAAATCGGCTGGGCACACCAACCCAGCGCCGGCCATTTTGAATCAGCTGCATGCAATGTACGCGTCCAATGAGAGAAGAGCAATTGAAAGACCATACGTCATCTGCGAAGGGTTGTATGCAGACGCGTACATTGCATGCAGCTGATTCAAAATGGCCGGCGCTGGGTGGTGTGCCCAGCTGATTTCAGGACGATTTCTCGCCAGTAGTCTAGGGTAAGGTATGATTTTAGGCAAAAGAGACCAGTCGATCGATTGTTTATGCAACCATCTGACCGTTGACCAGTTTTTATCACCGGAAACGCTCAGAGTTCGTGAATTTCGCTGATTTATGAAATCGGGCGGTGAAAAGCTTTCTTACCTTTCCATTCTGCCTGTGCAGCGGTGGACAACGGACCCAAGCCGGGCCCAAGCCCTGCAGAGCTCTACAGCCGCTCGGTTAAGCTAGCCGACATGTACAGTAATATCACGTACCGTTATTCTTTATTAAATAATCAAGTCATGTAGACATTCTACACATTGATGATTATGCAGTGCGTTCGCCGGGCCCGAGCCAGGCAGCCATAGCCACTCGGTATAATGCCAGTCAACATGTAGGCCTATAGGTCTACACTAATATCACGTACGGTGATTCTTTTATTGAATAATCAAGTCGTATATAGACATTCTACATATTAAATACGATTATTATCCCAGCAATGTGCCAAGCGCCTGTGGATACGGCCAGGCCGTATAACGCCGGTAACTCACAGCCCTGCCCTGCCACCCAGAGCTATGTATAGGCTACTGCACAAATATCGTAGCTCCATATATTGGACTGTGTGGATATAAAGATTTCTGCAATGGGGATCGACATGTCGTGTGTGTGCCGGTCTAGCCCTGCGAGTATAGTGAGAGTATCTGGCGTTGCGAAGGCCGGACACTCTCGCCATACTCGTAGTCGTAAGGCTTGTACAGTTGTGTTGCTCGTGTTGTCGAACATGGAAAACGATGGACGTTCTCTCAACACGCGGCAGATTTCTTCAAAACTATTCATTTTATCATGATTTGGGTGATCTTTGAGGATAGACGAGGAATTAGCAAACAACGAGGTGGTTTATTATCATGGTATTTGAACCCGATGTATCGAACCATACGTATAAAACTGTGTAGAAATCATGTAGGCCAAACGGCGATGACAGTGCGGCTCGGTGGAAGGCCTGCAGTGGGCTCCCTGCCATACCGCGCCTGAGGCATCGATTTGTTCGCAGTGTTGCTATGAAGGGTCATGAGTTGTACGTCTCGCTCGTGATCTGACCTGTGGACTGCCTGAAATTGGCTCAGTTAACTTGACTCTCTGGAACTATTCACTGTTAACTTGGACGTTCTTTAGGTGATATTGCCCACTTCATTTCATCAAGTATGGTTTCAAGTAGAGCAGGGCCCAGCCAAACAGAGCTAGGTTTCAAGATGTCACGTTATCACTGAAATGCTCAATTAATATTTCGTCAAACATTGGAGTATGTGGTGATCGGATTCCCCGCTGTTGGGGATTCATCGATCGAAGGAAACGTGAACCATGAGTTTTTGAATAAAATAATTGTAATTTCGGGCTTGTTGTTTTTTTTCTGTGGCGAGTGCTCGTTTTTTTTTTTTTTTTTTTTTTTTTCTTTTTTTTTTTTTGCTGTGGCGAGTCCTCATTTATTTTTTTCTTTCCACAGGCCCACTCGTTTTTTTTGTATCTCTGTTCATGGCATTTTTTATTTTTTCGTTTTTATTTTATTCTATTTTATTTTTTGTAGATGAGATCCACTTTTGTCTAGAGCCATCACTGCCGAATTTTTTCACCGATTTTCTCTCTTTACTGTCAAAGCGGCTGGTGATTCATATTATATTTTTGATTATCTATAATACGTTTATTATGAGACGTAGTGCTTTTTAATTTTCTTAAGTACATAAATAATTTTATGTATGCATGGCTTTTTTTGTCTGATTCTTTTATAATTATTTTCTGTATGTGGTTCACGTTTTATTTTTTGTACTATTTTTTCCGAGTTTTAGTGATTTTCTTGTGAATTTTGTGGACGTATCACTGTATAACATATTTTTCGTTTTTCTTTTTGTAAAATCAGCACTCATTGCACCTTTTTCGCGAACTATTATACGTGTATGTATGTCGATAAGTATGGATGTATGACTTTTTCAAATCGTTGAAAATTGTTTATTTCCTAATTACGCTTAACAGATTTTTTCTCAAGTTAAAATGAAGTATTAAATGACATTTCTGTCTTTTGTTTTTTAATTATACTTTTCTTACTTATTTCCTTCCTAATGAGACCGAATTTTTATTTCAATTGAGAAAGACAGTTTATTTTTGCACTGAATCGATAAATATTTTTGAAACATTTGGCGCGCCGTAGTACAGTGGCAGACGACAGACTTGTCACGATTTTGGATAATGTTGTACGTGTCCAATGTGAATTTAAAGCATTTTGTGGTCATGTGAAAAAAGAATCTCACACACCAAGGATCTGGGATCAGATTTCTCACACTCGTTGGGGATATTTTGTCTCACAAAATTTCGACATCTATGTTTCCAAATTTAATGAAAACATGAGAGAATCGAGCAATGCAAATTGTATTTTTGCATACCAGTGTATTGACATGCACTGTCCGCATCGATCGGGGTCCGCATCCGGTGAAATCTGTTTTCACCACGTACAGTGTAAACACATCATGCGAAAACGTACGTATTCAAACGCGCCCATCGACGTTCGACGTGAAAAGTTTATGTTTGTAAATCTACTAATATTGACGCAAAACTATGTTGACAGGGTGAAGCACCCACTAATGCGCGAACCTGGGATTGAGAACCGCGGTTTTAAAGGTTTTCTGAATACCTCGGTATGATGTTGAAATTTAGTTATTGGTGACATAGTTGTTACACCTATTTGTCAAATTAACCAGGAAGGAACATCATAAATGATGAAGTTGAAGAAAAGGTAACATTTTCATGTGTTGATCTACAATGATGTCGAAGTGCGCAGTGGTCCATTTGTCAATAAAGACTGTGACCTGTCAGACGTTATTGTAGATAAATAAATTGTTGTCAAAATGTAGACTTTATTTGACAACAAACACATCATATATGCCACATAATTCGTTGTGTGTGCCAAGACTATTGACAAATTCTTTTGGTTGTGTTTAAATGGTTAAGTTTTGTGTTCCACTGTTCTCATAAAAACAAATTATCTCTAGAAAACCGCTCCTTAGAAATTAAATTGTACTGCCACCTATCGACAATCCTAGTTACAACGAGTGATGTCCTTTGTGAAGTACTGCATCATTCTGCCACTGGCTGCGCTGTTCTTTCGAACAAGGTCAGGAGAAGTATTTGAAATTTGTCCACTCTACTAGTCTGGCCCTATATTAAGCATTGGACACGCTATATACGGGTGCAAAATATGTTAATTATATTCATAAAATCTTTAATATTATGTATTTTTTCACACCAACACAGACATGAATAAATGTTCACAGTAGATGGATTGTGTACTGTTCTTTACATGCATTGAATATCAATCACTCTGTAACACTGATGATGTTCTGCCTGTTTACATTCTGCCCATCAAAGCATTGTTCATCTCCAACGAAGAGGCTGAAATTTGAGGTATTCGCTTGTATTAGCGACCTTTAAACAGGACTGATGACGATCACTATTGTTTGAATCACATGAAAGCCATACCAATAAACACATCGGGTAAAAGGACAAAAGCTGACACTCAGATCAATAACATATATTAACAATGTTTACTTAGATGAGACAAAGAGTTACCTGAAGCGAAAACCTAGATGCAGTTTTGGTCTTGTAAGAACATCAACGCTTCTTCACAGTAGTGATTTGAGTTATTTGTTACACCAACCACATGATTGAAGATTTCATCCGGAAGCCGTCACTCAAACGACATTTGTCGTATGCTGCCTTCTTATCAGTGCATAAACATTGCTTCCCTCCTTCAAATTAATACTCAAAAATTAATTGGCCTCTGAAAAGTGCTTGCCCCCAAAAAAGGTGGCCAACTCCTTTAAAACACCGGTCCTCCCCAAAATTTCTTTTCGCTGTCTAAGCAATTCCCACCCTTTAATGCCGCTGATTGACCACTATAGCAACTGGCTACGGTAAACTACTGACATTCGAAGTTGAAATGATTAAGTCTACCCCCTATGAAACGAATTTAAGGCGTAAGAAAACCTTATACATGTCTTAGATAGATTGTCATCCCCCTCCGTCTCGATTTCGTTCATGATCTGCAGTGAGTTAATGACAATTGAATGAACGCCAATGAAGTACTCTCTCTACGAAGAACTAAACACGTCGCTAAGATTTGGTCGAAGCAGAGGGTGGCGTTAATGACAAAAAAAGCAAACAAGAGTAATTTCCATCTGTATGTACTTTATGTTTATTCGTCTAACAAATGCGAAACATTTATTTCTGAATAGACATTACTATAGATGGTTACAGAAAATATTATGCCTGATATCAATGTTCGTGTATACGCACAAATAACGTCACGAAATGTAGACTTGCCTTTAGGCACCAATGCAGATTTTGCGTATTTCATAAGTGAACTCAAAACACGCATAAGGGTTACTTTTACATTTTGATCACTGTATTGTATCTGCACCTGCTAGATCTGACATCATAAACGATAGCCGTGACGCGTTAAGATCCTTCATCATCAATCTGACAAACTGTATCAAAAGTGTAAAATCATACTAACATGCATTTTATCTTCAAGTAAAGCAAATTACAAAAGTGTACAAAATATGAGAATGAGGTGAACATGAAAGTGATGTATATGACGTTTGTTGCTATCCAAGAATGTTTTTTCTATAACACTAACGGTAGCAAGATACCTTATGAACGTTCAGATTTTTATTTTTTCTCAGTTATAGAAGTCCCAAACCCAATAAGTATACATTTTCTGAAAGCTCTGATATTTTTTCTCCGATTTTTTCTCCGAGTCTTTATTCAAACTATATGGCGCGACATTTACAACTCCTCTGAAAGCACCTTAGTCTGACACCTTTAATAGTGCATAACAAAAAGACAAAGAAAATAAAGGAAATCCAAGAATGGATTTGAAGGGTATTACCGAAGCTTGTCAATGCACAAATTTCAACCGGAATTCGTGCAGCGTGTTCGCTTAAGGGAGGAAAAACCAATTTTTGGAAGGTTCAGCAAAACGCTTGTCACGTGACTATTATGCAAATAATGACTATGTACTGTGAACGTCGGATTTCCCAATATCAGGGCTTTCAGAAAATATATACTTTTTCGGGTTTGGGACTTCTATAACTGAGGAAAAAATAAAAATCGGAAAGTGCCTATAAGGTATCTGGCTACCTTAATACGTATTTCACGCATGCAAACGACAACGATCATGTATTACAATTATTTTCACTTTTGATTACGTAAGTGCATTTGTTCCTACAATTTTGTTCAGATAATAAAAGCAGCATCATTAAAATGTCCAAGTCTTCCATTTAACTACCAATGTGTCCAATATGAATATGAATTGCCATACTGACATGCCTAAAACTTTCAATCTTCTGCCTGTCTCATGTTTTCAACAGGAATGAACATTCATACTGACATGGAATCTGTCTAAAAGTAAAGATAAAAGTGTGGTACTGAATATTCGAATATAGAATATGTGAAAGCAATATTAAAGAATACCATTCAAAGTATTGTTTATTATAAATAACAAGTTACTATGTCATAAAAACGTGGGCTTATAGACCTTAATCACTATTCGCATAATCAACTGACTACATTGATTAACATGTATTTTGGCTGACAAATACGGTAAAAGAATTAAAAGCCTCGGTAAAATGTATGTAAACACAAAGAAAACTTCTACAAGTAACTATAAGAATGTGGGCTCATAACCTTAATCGCTTTTGCTATTTTCAACTGACTTAAATGATTTATATGTACTTTGGCTGAGAAATACAATAAAATAAGCAAAATCGTCAGTAAAATGTATGCAAAACACAAACAAAGTTGATTTTCCTTACATTACATTCTACAATTTCAATTGACTATCAACGAATTAACCTTCTTCCGTAATAATCTTTTCAGGTATAGCTATGAAATATTCTATGAATCAAAAAATAAGTATTGAAAATTGATAAAAATATCTAACATAGCCAGTAACAAAGGAATGACAAATTAACGGCGTTCTTATTATACGAAACTATAAAAAATAACACATCTTAAATGGAATTTTAATTTCTCTACCTAGAGCGTATCTGAGCAATCGATTGAATACTTAATTTATCGATCATCAGGTTGTCAGAAATATGTTGTAGCTTAAACAATCGAATGCAGATTGTGAATAAACGACGATTTTTATGACACAATTATAATATTCTGTAAATTTAAAGTACAATTTAATACAAAAATAAAACATTAATCAAACACTGAAATGATATATCAAACTCTCAATCCTATACCGCTTTAAAGTACTCAGGAACACACTTGACAATTTTCGATATTATTCAAATGTCTAAAAATAGGTCGCGATAGATGTTGAACAATATTATAGTACTGCTCTCTTGGATTGTTGTGTTTGATTTTCGCTTTCAATTATACAATAAATCCATCGTATCCTCCAACGTCCAAAAGATACTATAATGTTAAAAGTGTTACAAGTACAATAAAAAAACATTCAATGACGTTGTTGAATCGCTTGCATTCTTTCTGCAAACGCCGACACTTACATTTCAAAAGGTAATTGATGTTTCCTACGTATGTCGAAGTTCTACTGCCATTTATCTGGAAAGGTGTTTAAGTAGCCAAAAATTACTCTAGTTACTAACGCTCAAATTGTTCATTTGCTTACCCCCATAACCATAGTTGAACCTTACAAGTCAGTTATTATCATAAAAAGCTGCAAAAATTCTGTTAAACAAATGCTCATTTAAATCTGGAAATATAAGAGAAAACACATGTGCAAGTTTTTTTTTTGCTCAAGAACATCCCTTTTGAAAATAGCTACACTGTCAGGGTGACCCGGATAACTTTCTTTCTATACAACACAGCTGCTTTATTCTGTTTGGAGGTATTCATTGATCAGATCCACCAAAGAGGTTTGCCAATTTCAAAAAAAATATTTTTTAGCAGTTCAGGTTCTTCTCTGATACGTATTTGCGCTCTCGTAGATAGCAAAATACATCACAGGGCTCGCCGAGTTTCTCTGCATCACGTTCGCTGATTTGCTTCGGTTTCAGTAGATTAATCATATCACGTGTGCTGTCTTTCGTCAGTTTCTTTTCCAGTTCATGAAATAACTTCGACAAACGATCGACATCTGTAACGCCATTCATAAAACAGGATTTCATCATGTCTTTCTATTGTTGTACCAATTATTCTCACCATGTGTTCCAATAGTGCAGAGTTAATTAGATTTAAATCTACATGTGGTGTTAGAACTTTCATTCTTAAGGATAAATAGTGAAGTAGATCCACGTATTCTCTGACACGAAAGATTAAGGTACATTTTGAATCTAGTTGGACATAATACCCTTTTGAGATGTATGCATAATATATATATATATATATATATATATTAATATATATATATATATATATATATATATATATATATATATCGAAGTATACAGATGTCCTCGTGGGAAATTACAGTGCTCAATGCAAAAAGCAGAGCGTTATAAATAAACAGATTACTTCAAGTACAAAGTAATGAAATCTATTACTTAAGTTTCATGCATCTTGCAATCCTCAGATAGAGTCTCTATCTGAGGATTGCAAGATGCATGAAACTTAAGTAATAGATTTTATTACTTTGTACTTGAAGTAATCTGTTAATATATATATATATATATATATATATATATATATATATATATATATGCGTGTGTGTGTGTGTGTGTGTGTGTGTGTGTGTGTATGTGTGTACGACAATGGTTTGCTTGTCAATGCAGGCAAAGTATAGTGCTCAATGCATTTCTGCAGGGCGGTAATACTGAGAAGCTACTACAGTCTTTTTCCTGATGATTGCTCAGCGCATGAAACAGCGTGTGTGTGGTGTGTGTGTGGTGGGTCTGTGTTTGTGTGTCTGTGTGATAAAAATCTTCATTTCTATATAAATATTCGATCTTAAATTACACGATATAATTATTTTGATACAAATGTCTTGTGAGCAAGCACTCGTGAACGTTGCAAGAAGCAAACGGTGGGTTTAAGAGAACGTTTACGAGGCAGACTGTTTATGGTGACTAATGTATATCGAATTTAAATGAAGGAATCATGGATTACCTATACGTTGAAAATCTTCACTGCGTTCCAGAGATCAACTTGTTGTCCTTCATAAATGATAAGAATCGCAATAATAAGGGATGGGCAAATTTGCCTTATTCTAGGATAACATATAATTATAACAAATATTTTAAATGTTGATGACAAAATGACATAGCTACCGTATCTTAACAACATCATGTAGCAGGAAAACATCGGCCAACTAGCGGCACGCAAACAGCATGTTATCGTTCCTACAGGTTAATGTAGTGTAACGTTAAATGCAATGATACTCATGGCTGCATACTTACCTTTACAATACCACATATTCAATTTAGAATCTGCCAAAGGCAATGCACTTCTCGGACAGATGACCGTCACTTTCTCTTCTGAGATACGAACACATCTGTCGTCTACATCCTCGCCAAGAGGAAGTAGTTCTCCCACCTTGTGATTTGGACACTGACACTTGAGAGAGGCGTTGTACATCACGGTAGGAGTGTATTTGCGATGATTACCTTTAAATCTTCCTCGATCAGTTGCCTTACATTGCTTACATGCTTTGGCTGTGGTGGAGATGGATGCTGATCGCTGGTTGGAATAACCAGAATCTTCAATTGGATATCAGCATCTTCCTTGCACAGGGTTAAATGGAAATCATCGTCGGGGAAATACAGGCGAGCCATGTGCTTTCTCAACACTACTTTACAGTCAGACCAACGTCTTATGCATCGAATTAGTAAACGGTAAAACAGACCTCGGGCAGAAAATTGCCGATGAAATGAAAGTACAGCTGACAACACACTGAACTGCTTGCTGGGAAAATGGCGCTATTTTTGCCTTTTGCATCCTTTTGCATCAGGCTTGGTAGATAATACATCCGCTTTTCTCCTGGTTTTACGGGCATCTCACAAATGATGTCATACAGTTCCATCATTTTCAGAAGGATTGCCTTGTCTTCCTGTCGGTTGTGACGCTTCAGAAGATAATCTAACAAATCATCGTGTAATCTGCCTTCACAATGCAATTCTTTAATCTGACTACTGTGTTGTACGGGGACATCTAGCTCATCCTTGTACGTGATTGATCGGTTGATCAGTATCTTGAAAAGACTAACCAACCAACCGACATCCAAGATTACAGTGTTTTTCAGCTCAGGTACCGCCTTATGGTAAAGTATTTCCCCGACACTGTGATAAAAATCAAGAGCTTTGATGACTTCCGCTTCTTCCATTTTCATCCTCTTTCCTAAATCCTTCACTTCATCCAGAGATATTTTCTCCTTTCGCAGTTTTCTCAACGAAAGTTCCAAAAGTATCCACTTCGCTGGCACTGAACCAAGAAAAAGGTACTCCTTTGCCAACTCCTGTATCTTCAATCGAAGGGTTTCAACTGCGGGATCTGCACTGGTGCCATCTTCATTTCTGGACTTGTTATCGATTGCGATCATGTCAACAAGGTGGGCATTTACTGCCTTAGTAGCATGCTTAGCCAAGTATTCCTTTATCTCAAGAAGTCGTTTTTGGGCTTCATCGTTGACGTCTACAGCGGCAACACCTTTAGTTGCGTTTTTCTATTATTGGAGTAATAAAGGTTTTAATTTCATAATTCGGTATAGTTTTACAATAAATTAATATAGCAAATCCGTCATGCTCTTAATGTAAAAAAATTAAATGAAGTACACCTGATATGAACCTTACTAACAATTCGACTTTGCATTTCATCGTTTAAAAGAGCTAGTTTCACAAGCATCTAGTAACGATGCACGGTTATACAAAATTGAAACAATCATTTTTTGAATTAGAAATTGTTGAATCCCAGTACATTAGATTAGTCTATAATTAAAGAAAGAAGATGAAGTCACCGTGCTTCGATTTCTACGAAACGAAAGACGAAAACTATTGAAATATGATACAAAAGCCTTTCATTTCAAGTTCATGCAGTACAGTGGAAACGAGATGTTTACTTTCTTATTGTATAATGATAAACACTAAATAGAAACCTCAAACAATGAGATTCCTAATTTACAAAAAGAAGGGAAAACTGTGTGAATAAATTGAACAATTTACTTTTTCTATATTTACATTATTGCACCTAAATTTCAAAAATTCAAAATTTGAATATTACAATCATCCAGTATTGTCAATGTTTTCTTTTCCTGCTCTTTAACTTCTCACTATTTGTCAACATATCAAGGGCTCACAAATTGTATACTGTAGCGGTTTCATGGGACCAGCGGATTTTGTGTCTAACACATAAAAAAATCAGCTACTGCATTTACAAATGACAAATTTAAAGTATAAAACTCAACTAAAATCAATTTAAGATCTTGACTGAATATTTCAGGCTATGCAAACTGCTGAGGGCATCACTATAGCCACTGTAGAATATGTGCGTCGTAAACACTTAGCGTCGAACAGATACACATAATTGTGCAATGCGTGTTAAGTGTTTTTGCTCGTATATCCTTTGGAAAAAAATGTATGTAGTGAGACTGTAGATTTTATGCGCAATAAGATCGGTTTCGGCATGTTTTTTATGATTATGGAATGTTTCCTTCTATTTATAATCAAACGATAATTTTATGTGAATTTTAATATATTCTTAATGTTTATATATTGAAAGACATTATCGGTTAGCGATAGTAAAGTTTGAGTACATTACGAATGTTCTGTGGTGGTTGATATTCTTTTACGATGCATTCTCAAAACATAGAGTGAAAGGGTTTTATCATTTTAGCTGGTTATTTCAAAAATTTAGAAGAAATCATGTAGATTTTTAGCAAATCGTGATGTTACTGTTTTGCGTTGCTGATAGCTGACACAGGGAGATACTACTGATACTCAACCAGAGTACACATAGTTCAGAACTGGTCTCGAAATGCCACAGGGAAAACAATATTTTCCCTGATTAACTATTCAAAGCCTACAACGCCAAACTATTGCACAGGAAAAGGATCAAGACCATTTGTGCAACTACCGCAAAAAAGACGACTGTCCACTCTCATGAAACTGCCTCACCTTCTCAGTAATATACAAAGCCTCTGTCACCACAAACGATGATCAGAAACACTATATTGGACTCATGGACTGAACTCTCAAAAAAGATACACATACAATAAGTGCACATTCACACACCCAAACACAGATAAAGTCACAGAACTTTGAAAATTCATATGGAATCTCAAGACAACAACAGCATCTATAATATCAAATGGTCAATAATCAATAGGGTCCTCCCCTATTCAAATGATTCAAACCTTAGCATAACAGAAAAGCACCATCTTTCCAAACTGTAAATTAACTCTTTAAGACTTGGACATGTGTTGGCACCAGATTGTCACATCACAAAATTTACCCACCAGATTACAACCTCAATGAAAAACAAAACATCTCCATAATGATCTTACAGACCAGAACAAAGGCGATCCAAAGGATCGCGAACAGTGCCTTTAACAAGCAAACAGAATTCCTTTCCAAATGCCAACCCCAAATAATTCCATCTCATTAATAACTGACCTACCATAAGCCGCAACCGCCTATTTGCATATGCATACCCACATGCTTTACAATATATACAGTCCTGTTCCCACCAAATCCTTACTCCTGATGATTGCTTAGCGCATGAACACATGTATAATACCGTCGCATGTCTCTCTACGTACTAAGCTTCTTGAACAAACGTGGCACAATAGGGCAACTGCTTTCCCTGCATCATTGAGTTTACCATTTCCTCAAAGGCGTTTAAAACATTCAGAACTGCTATGTAGCCTACAGATATTACTTTTGTCTTTTCCGGGTTGAAACTTAATTCCTCTCCCTCTTAACTAACTAATCTTTAACCATTCAATGGAACTGAACAGTTTCCAGAAAGAGAGAGACAAAATTCTAGCATTGATAAAGGTCCAAAATGTCTGCTGAATTGACAAATGTCGGAATTATCCACAAGGAACCAAAATGATCTGCTGCAAAGTACTATAATCATTTTATGTAAAAGGGGAGAAATTAAAATGTCAATAGTTTTGAAGCGTTGCAATAAGTATGACATGTTTATAAATTGCTATGTATATTTATTTGCTTAGAACTTTACCCTTCGGATATGTTACTGTCAGAGGTAAAACCGAATATATGAAATTTCAACGACAACGGTATTGTCTGTCACTGCTCAGAATTGATTAACAGATGAGAAGATTCTTAAAACTATACCACACTTCAATACCAATGAATATTAAGAGCAAACTGCCAGTATCATTTGCAAGTTAGAGTAACATGCCAAATAATATTGTTTAGATAACAATGATTTAGATACCACTCGCTAAAATCTTAATAACAAACATTAAGGTAACTCTTTTGCAACCCTACCTGTCTTAGGAGGTCTTTCTTTGTTCCTAAAATGATGACGGGTGGCGCAACTGCTGTCTTAAAACTTCCGTCTGATTGCTTGAGACGAACTTGAGATCCTTGGCTTGCATGTGTGTGAATTGAATTCATCCAAAAACTAAGAAATTCTACAGAAAAGACAAAGAACTAACGCCATAGTATACCAAACGATTTTGTACTAGTGAATTTACCTTTTCATATTACAACATTTCTATCCTATGTCACATTTCTTTCCTTCTTTCTTTTTTGAAAATAAAGTAAAATGTATTTAATAAATCGCAGCCATCAACATGAAGTGTCATGTCTAAATCACTGTTAATAAGTAAGGCAAACGGAAATTGTGTAAAGAATATTTAAAACACAAAGTGAATATAGCATAATATCTGTGCCATTGAACCGGCAAAATGAGTTCAATGTCGTCTTACCGGACCAGAAAATTTACAGTCAAAATCAACTTTATCCATCATCTTATTATAAAAGACAGCATTCGGGGCACATGAATATTCCACATTGATAAAGAATCATTAGCATAAAATTTCAACACCGAGACAATGCTCATTAATATAATTTGCATAAATTATACTAATATGCCCCTTATCGTGCACTAATAGCATCTCATGAAGATTTAAAAATTCTTCATCTGTCACGGTGAAAGCAAGCAGTATTTTAGGTGGCATTGTGCTCTCCTTTACTTAAACAACTTTTCTGTAGTGAAGATATATTGTATTTAAAGCTATCAAGACGGCCCATCCTTGTAAAGAGCGCTTGGTTTGTGTACTTGGTGTTCCGTAGGTGTTTTAGATTTTGAGCTTAAACAATCTTTTGCAACTCATTCATTTGCTAGGTCATCTTATTTTCGTGCAATGCTAATGGCAAAAGGCGCCCTCACATTGCTGCCTACTTTGCCTAAATATGAGCAACAGCGTGCATTTGTGAACGACCTTCATTCTGGTTACTGGGTGTGTTGCTGTTTTTACACTATGTTTTTTACTTAACTCATAAACAAGCAAGCGATTGATTCGAAGAGTGTTGTCTGCGTATAGCTGATATCGATTGAAAGTTCTGGGAGGAAGCTGTCAAAATAATGCAGAGTTTGCAGGGAATTCTTGCAAAAATTGTTTTTCTCTTGTTCGGTAATACCAACGGTAACTTTGCAAAGACAAGAACTAAGAAATCAATTATTGCACAGCAAAACATGGATTCCGTGACCATCTTCATCAAATCTCAGACAAAAGGTCAGTACTGTCACAGAGACCGGAAGAGATGTAAAGAAGATGCGGCGACTTATCTGATATGGGTTCGATGACGATCGACAGCTCTTTAACTCTGACATCTTATGAATGGATACTCGGCCGTATTTTACATTCAATATGAGGAAGGGCGACAGGAATGACTGCAAGCCAGATTTAATCTCGTGCTTGAAACACAGCATCGAGAGACATTTATTTGAAAAGCGGCACGGCGTTTCTTCGAATGATAAGTCATTCAAACTGGCTAACAAAGCAGTGAAGGCAAAGCGGAAGTAACTACACTGTAAAGTTAAGTGTTCAAGGATAGAACACCAATTAAACGCCTTTTTGTAACACTTTTTGAACGCGTCTAGACGTTCAGAAATTTAACACTACGTGTTCAACCAACGTTCCATTTTTGAACACACGTGTGCAGATTTTGAACGCTACGTGTTCATCAGACATTATATTGAACACCATGGTGTTCCATATCTGAACACTCGTTGCACAGGAAATGTGTTCAAAAAATTGAATGCTTTTACGCGTTCAAAGGGCTGTAACACTTTTTGAACGCATGGACGCCGTTCAACGATAAGTGCGTTAAAGGCTAGAACACATGATGCGCGCTTGTTGAACACCTTTAATTTTGGGCGTTCACGGGGTGTTCAAGCCTTGAAATAACATTACAGACCATTGATATCCAGTAAAATTATTTTATTCTAAAAATACACGAAACATTTCTAGAGTAACATACAATAATTTACTGTAAAATGGGCAAATAAACATTGCAACTTTGTATGTAAAGTTTGTCAGAGGAAAAAACCAATAGTGTTAACACCTTCCTATCAAAAACATAAGCAATAAAAATCACCATATTGTGGATGACGTTTTATGTTCATACTTGTTTAAAATGTACAAAAATCATCTGAAAAAGCTCAAAATTTGGCATACTTATTGTGTTGAAAAATATATGTATGAAATACATACTCCATTTTTTGACATTTCCTCTTGTATAGACAATTGTAAATTTTGAAGAAAATAGAAGTTAGTCAAGGCTTCTCTGGTGCACAAGGTATATAGTTGTCCAAACTAAAGTAAACACAACATGTCAAGTTGTCAAAGTGTCACAGTAAGGCACAACATGCAGAAAGTGTCTGAAACGTCTTTAATGTCCCAAAAATACAAAGTTGCAAATTTCTGCATAGACAAAGACTCTCAGTAGAGATCTATGTCCTAAATATCAAAGCTGTTCGATTAGCAGTTTTGAAATAGATTTTTTAAAGATTTTTTGACCAAAAAATGACAAAAATTGCCATGAAATATAAAAATTTGCATATTTCATCACAACTAGCACAAATTTGACTAAGGTCGTTTTAGGGACATGTTAACCCGTAATAAACGTGTAAAATTATTTTTTATACTTCCTTTTTTAGAAAAAACATGCTTTCAGCAATTGTAGGCCGTAAATATTTTTCACTTAGTGGTGAAATTCATCACATCAAATCCGTGTACGTTTACCTGACAGTGAAGCAATAGTAATTTTAAATAGCCATTGTAAACTAAAAAGACACAAAAGACTGTTAATTGTTTCACAGTAGTGTAAATTTCTGTGATGCTGAGTTTTTGAACACTTGAAGGAGATCGTTGTTAACACATAGTGTTCAGGTTTAGAACATCATTGTTAATATTATGAACACTGGTGTTAACAATATGAACACTACCGTTCAAATTTGAACACCGACATGTACATTTTGAACGCGTAAAGACGCGTCTAGCGTCCGCTATTTTTACAGTGTACAAAGAACAGAGTAACCTTGAACATCTGAGGCTATTTCTCCCATTGAAGGAAGAAGACAGGCATTCTGTGAAAGAAGGATGGGTAACAATAATCTTCACGTTATGGGGCATCATTAGGGAGTCGTCATTATTACGGCCTGGGGGTCTTAGGACTCTGATGGGGGTCACTCAAAAATTGAAAGCAGGGGGTCGCTGAATATATGGAGAGAAAGAAGGGGTGACTCAATTTTTAGTGCAAAATAAATTGAAACAACTCTCAAATTGCACCATTGCATACATTAACTTGTCAAAAATTTTGACGCGAGAGGGGGAGGACACCCCTCTCGTGCTCTCCCCCTTTGGGTGTTCTAACAGTTTTACAAAAGTAAAAATCCAAATTAGAAACACCTCTCAGATTGCACAAGACTGCACCATTGCATACATCAATTTCTCAAAATTTTCACAGGATCTAGGATAAAACTGAACTGGTGTGAATTAATCCTTAATTATCAAAGAAACATATATTTGAATTGATTTCAGTTCAATAACCATTTTGATATTTAACCATACCGTAATTCAGGCTTTTCATTCAGAAGCTGGCAGCTGGGGAAATTATATGGCTGGCGAGGTTGCAAAAAAACTAATGAATAGACTAAAAATATACTGACTCTGTTTGTCCTCTAATATCATCGTCGAAAATGTAAGATTTTACAAATGACACTAGAAGATCAAAGATTTTCCATTCCTACATATTCTTTTGTTTTCAATCGCTGGCAAACTGAGAACTGTTTTTGACAAAATTTATTGTCATTGTTTTATTGTTGAATATTGTGACTTAAACACTGATCACGCAAAAAATGTAATAAAAATACCATCGCTCAATGTCACTTCTAAACAGTTTTACCGAGTGCAAAATAAATTGAAACACCTCACAGATTGCACCATTACTCGCATCAATTCTCAAAATTTTCGATGCGACGGGTAGGGAAGCCCCCTCTCGTGCTCTTCCTCTTGGGGCGTTCGAACGGGTTTTTTTTGTTGGTAAAAATATAAATTTAGAATACCTCTCAGACTGCACCATTGCACCCATCAATTTCTCAACCTTTTCCAGGCAAAACAGGGGACAGCCCCTGACACTTCCCCCTCAGCCTCTCGCGTGTCCTCTCCCCCACCGTACTTTAAGTCAGATATCCTAATGAGAACCCTGTCATGATACCCATCCAATTTAAACAATACTATATGGTTGGATACTGGTTATAGCGTGAGATTTTATAAATATTTTGTTGTGACTTTGAATTTCATTTGTTGTTTTCACCTTTTTCAACCGTCATGAGATAACCGATGATCGGATAATTTAGCATGGTACACCATGATTCGAAAGCTCATTACTATTGCTATATTTTTATAAAGTTTAAAAATACATGTATTTATATTTAACTTTTCTAAGTGGGGACAGTCAAAATTTTTCAGTGTTAGAGAGGCGGTTTACTCAAATTCATCCTGGTTGGTGGGGGTGGGGTTACTCACAAAATTTCAGAGTTTCCGATTAAATTCCTCCGATCCCTCCCGGCTGTAAATCATGACGCCTCCCTTACCACGAACTTTGAACTCCATGGTTGCACAAAAAATGCATAGCTGTTTCAGAAAGACAATCGGGACATATTTCCCTGCAGAATTTCGAGAATGTGACATTAATCTCGAGACGGACAGTAAATAGATTATTGCTCTACTCTCTCACGCGTGCTTGCAATGAACGCAGAAAACAAACGCCCGCGAACGGCCTTACGGTAGAGAGCAACTCTGAGACTGATAGTCGGTGATTTAGAGACAGTTTGTTGGCCGTTCTATGACTTTTTCCCCAATTTCCGCTGTTTCATCACACGGTCCGTGATATTGAGAAGAAACTTGTTACAAGGCAATATTCATCGTGAAAGGCAATAATGCATTACATCAGTGAAATCTGTTTGTGCCAGGCACGTGCGCAGCAAACTTAAGGTTAAAATTGTTGGCCGTTCTATGACTTTGTCCCCGATTTCCGCTGTTTCATCAAACGGTCCGTGATGTTGAGAAGAAACTTGCTACAAGGCAATATTCATCGTCAAAAGCAATAATGCATTACATCAGTGTAATCTGTTTGTGCCAGGCACGTGCGCAGCAAACTTAAGGTTAATGTTAAACTACATGATTTTTAAACTTTAAATATCTATTAAGCGTTAAAATCTTTTTACGATTGACCTCTTCTTTCGATTCTTGCAATTTTGCGTCGTGTGTGTTTTGAAGTTTGTTAATGATAGCTCTCAGGTTAGAATAAGGGTATTTATATGTTAATAAGCGACGTCAAGCTCACATCAAAACGCGAGGTATTTCGTCTTTAGCTTGCGCTTATGAAATCACGATGTCATTAGCAAAATTTCAGAAGTAATAATTATACTTCTATTTGTGACCGCAGAAAGCTATCAGATAAACTGATCCGACCCTGATGTGGGTCTTTCGAGCCTCGGTCATGCGACGTACGGTCTCGCACACACATACTCTACCACCGTACTACCCTTGTCCTTAAAACTCGTATCGTGGCAGAAAGATTATTTTATTCGCATGCATATAAAATATTGAACAGCCATATTGAAAATAATACCAGGACATATCAACTTTTTTAACGTATTAGCAAATGCTGTCAGACGACCCGGTGTGTTCCAAAATCATAAAAATCGCATCATCAAGTGTATGTCAACCTACAGTATGCGTACGCGTGTCGCGCAACAGTCGCATTTTTCGCATCCGCATCGAATCACATCAATATTTTCCTACATCGCACAAGTATCGCATCGCACCGCACCGCATAAACGAGGAAAAACGAAGATTGCATCATTGTCGCAGCCTAAGGATGCATAGCATCGCATAGAGTCATTACTTTCTTGTATCACATTTGCACCTCATGCGTATCGCATCATTATTTTCCTACATTGCATACGCATCGCATCAACAGGGAAAAACGTAGATCACATCATTGTAGCAGCAGAGGATACATTGCATCGCATCGATCGATCACCTCAGGTAGCATCGCATCCCCGGGATCGTAGCTCGATAAAGGTACAATCGGTCACATTTTACCGGTTCAAAACCAAGGTTGAATCAGTAACTCCTTTTGTTCAAGAATTATGCTGAATAAAGAATTATCTCTGTAACAACAGTGAATGTGACGTTCAAATATGTCATTTTTAATTAAATGTCTGATAATGTCGTCCTTTCTTAGTTTCTTTTCTTTTAGAAAAGTTTTCTATTAGTAACGAAGGTATTCCTTTCATTTTCCATTTCAAAAAAACTGCTGACGTGACAAGTGTTTTAATTTATGATGGAACTATTACCTTCCGAGCTGGATTACACGATAATAGTATTTCTGTAAACCCATTTTACGGGCAATTTCCGACATCTACGGAGATAATGGTTATTCATATCGAATGTTCTATGTTGAGACAAATTTGCCGAGGTCGCATTTTACTATGAAAAGATAACTCTTTAAGCATATAATTCGTACAAAAGCATCACGACAGTACGATATTACCTATTTATCGTCCCATATCGATTTCTTTGTGATATTTGTGACTTTTTATTTTAAAAACAATCTTTGCTCTCATTTTAGTCATGTATTTTTTTTCTTCTTCAGTCATGTACAGCGCGCTGAGACGCATTTGTAGTGCGCTTTAAAGAAGTTTACAATAATATCGGTCAAAGCAATGTTAAAGGTTTTACACCTACAGACTGAAATGTTAAAGTCGGCCTCAGAACATTTCATTTGATTATGATAACAACGCGTAAATTGTTAGATCTTACCATGATTAAAGATAGAAAACAAACGTTTCGGAAAGTTTGTTTAGGTACGATTTGATTATTTCTGTACATTTACTATGTTCGATCTTTCCCTATAATGATGCAAGTTGACAACATTGATGCGATTTTTACAAGCAACGATTGATGCGTATGCGATATGGCGCGCAAGCGATCGCTGCAACTCATGAATGATGCCATGTCGATGCGACCAATCAGCGATGCAATATTTAGCCGATGCGATGCGGATACGATTGTGATACGATGCTGATGCGACCAATATGCGAGGCGATATGTAGACGATGCGATGCGTAACCTATGCGAAATGGTGCGATTGGTTATGAGACACGCGTGCTGTATATTCACTCGTCTGACATGTGACAACCGAGACCCTGGAAGAATAGAGAAACAAAGATCTTCAGATTGACCGTCAAACACTGCAGTCTTAATCACTGCCACCTTAGGTACTTACGCTTTACCGTCCAATATTCACCATCACCGACAGGCAAAGTGTCGTCAAGAGACTTGGTGAGATCAGTTACAAGAATGTAGATGACCCGACTTGCGAGGAATACCTGAGAGAGAGAGAGAGAGAGAGAGAGAGAGAGAGAGAGAGAGAAGAGAGAGAGAGAGAGAGAGAGAGAGAGAGAGAGAGAGAGAGAGAGAGAGAGAGAGAGAGACAGACAGACAGACAGACAGACAGAGACAGAGAGACAGACAGAGAGACAGACAGACAGACAGACAGACAGACAGACAGACAGACAGAGACAGAGACGGAGGGAGAGGGGGAGGGAGAGAGACAGAGCATACAGAGAGACAGAGACAAAGAGACAGACAGATGTGCATGAAATGCTGTTTATGGAAATCGTTAAAATTTAAGAGTTTTAAATTATATATATTCAATAATTATTTCTACATTTGATTAAAAAGGCCCACGTCACTGAGATATAGCAAGTATTAAGTCAAGTATAAGAAAGTCAAGTATTAGTGTCACTTTATCTCAACCACACATCATACTATTTTGGTATGTTTGGTACTTAGTAAATATTTCATCACCAATAAATCTCTCAAAATAAATATAAAAACGATTACTTTATCGGTGAAGTTTGCATTTTGATTGCCCATATAATAAGCTTACCATCGACTGACACAATGACAAAGCATTGTAGTGACTTTTTAGAAGACAAATGACTTGATGACAGGGAATCAAAGTATATTTCAGATCATTGGATGATATTTTTAGTAAGCAGTATGCAAAAATACAGTCAACGAGGTTTTATCTAAATTTAATGAAGCTATATACTTTATTAGGACAAGTATCTGTTTTTGAAAATTGACTCTTGAAACAAATATCACGGTAAAAACGAAACCAACCTGATGTGTGATGTAATATATACTCTGTCCTGCAAAATCCCATAAACTGAAGAATACGTCTGATTCTTCACTCCTCATCCATTGTCGTCTGCGCTTTTCTTTAAGCTGACGAGATAACCTTTCATGAGCTTGAGATATTCGTTCTCCTTCCAGTTTTACTGCATCCAATACATCGGCAACTTCAGCCGTTGTGGGTTTCTGTGTGTTTTGCGGTATATTGCCACTAGAGGGATCCTCGACTATTCCACCTATGAGGACATCTGTCAATAACTTCTGCGTTTCTATGATAGATTTATCACCTTTGTACTCGGTAGTAGACTCTACATGAAAACAATTAGATAATCACAAAGTTGCGTTATAAATGCTTAAATCATATAATTTAATAAAAAATACAACTATTCTGACATCTATATCTATCGTTCCTACGATCGATCTTTTGCGTTAGGAACAAACTGGGGAAGCGCAAGTGTCTTTGGTGAGAGTCATCATTTCAAAAAAACTACTCGTAAGCAAATTTGACTGAAAAAGATTTTCCTTTTCGTGCTCATATCTGTATTAGACTCCATTTTATCAATGGATACGATAGGTATCAATTTAAGAGACGTTTATTCAATGTTACTATCCCTTGATTGGATCGTATTGCTACGAGTGAGGATGCTTATTTCACCACAGGGGTCGAGGACGAATGTGATGCGGACAGCATCCTCATGAGTTCCATTAGTTCTGCTCCAAAATGACCTATGATTTATGTCCTAAACACATGTACCGGCCATAGTGATTGGTGTTTGCGGTCCGATAAGGTTCGCTTAAAGCTCACTGATTGGCTGGAACTTTTCTCGTAGGTCTCCTTGCCATGTAATGTTCTTCTCACGGCACTGTGATAGGTTGCCTTGTGTCCTTATGTTAATTCTATTGTGTAGCGTTCGCTGTCTCGAAATGTAGTGTCCCATGTACTTCCTGGATACGGCGCTGTGGTAACCAGATATTTAAGGTCACTTACCACCTTTGCGACTTTTTTCAAATGTGAGTTTTGCCGTCAAGTTGTGTATTTTTACCCAAGTATTATATATCACCTGAAAGCTATTTCTGTGATATTTTTGTTTGATCAAGAAAATTTAATGGGCGACGAATTTTTATGAAGAGTTTAGTGATAGTGTAAAGAAATTGGGTAAACTGACTTAAAAAAGTTTAAGTCAGAGTAAAAGGGAGCTATTTTCTAGGTGTCATCGAGTAATTGCACTTCAGAATACTGGCTACAAAACCGTGTCTCAGATTTTTGAAAAAAAGCCTTAGTTTTTTTCAGTGTTGAATCAAAGTTTATCAACCGATTAGTCTCACAATGCCGTCTAATTAAGCAGCAATAACTCAACTCTAAAGACCTAAATTAAAAATCTGAGACACAGTTTTAGAGACAACATATTCGACAAACATCTGTGAAAATCTGTGGACTTCCATTCACGCGTTCTCGAGTTAAACTCTTTTGAGCGTGCTGCAATGTGACAACATGCCAAACTGAGAAAAGGGCGATTTAGTAACGTGGTTCGTGTTTTTCCTTTTGAATGTCCATAAACAATTTACTCGACAGATAAAACACCAAAACAAGATAGTGCAATTAACTATTAAACAATAATAAGAATGTATAATGAGGTAATTGAACGGGTGGAATGCTTTAAATATTTAGGGGTCTTTTTCGACGAATTTCTTAACTGGAACGTTCATTTGTCATTGTTGAACAGAAAGATCTCTGCACGTCTCGGTGTGTTACGTCGTATCAGACCGAATGTCGATACTAAAACTTGCACTTTGTTGTACAACGCTTTAATTCAACCATTGTTTGATTACTGTGATATTATTAGGGACGGAGCAGACAAAACTGATATTGATAGGTTACAATCACCTTAACATAGAGCAGCCCGTATTATTCTGAATGATTTGGAAGAAACGGACATCATTTTGTTAAACCTGGGCCACAGCTATTCGCTGCATTGGGCTGGAATACCATTGATTCGAGTGTGTCACATGATGTTTAAGTGTTTAAATTCTAATCAAGGGGACATTGTTCCACAATACTAAGAAACCCTTTTCGATGCTATAAATCAACACATCGTTATCAGACAAGAAATTTCCACAGATTTATTCTTCCCTCTTATAGAACAACTACAGCACGTAATTCCTTTATTTATCGTGCAATAAATTATTTTAACAATTTACCTGCTGTTTTTCATGGTATCTCCTCTGTACGCCAATTTAAACAAATGCTTAAGAATATCCTCCAGTGTGATTATGTGTAGGTTTTGCAGTATTGTATACATTTGGTATATTGTTGACTTTTTGTTGCCACGTTATTTTACTTTGTCTACCTTGTTATGTATATTGCTTTTTATTCCCTTTAGTGTTATTTAAGTTTTATTTATCGCAATGTTTTATTTTATTTTACACTGGTCCTCCCTGGAAATCAGTGCATTTTGACTGAGGGAGTTAACTAGTATAAAGATGAATAAATAAATAAATAAAATAAAACTATTAAACCCAAACAGTATTTTCATTCATTGAAATTAGTGTCAGCGGTTGAAACAAGGCTAAAAGGGAGATTTTCGGGAGCGAAGTTTCCTTTCTGAGCACAATGTACACAGTGACCTATTACTAAATAAACGTGAGGATTCCCCAGGAAGGGATTATGCATAATTGTTGACGGATTAGCTGTAAGATTTAGACAGAGTATTAACTGTTCGACCTAACTGTCGGGACTGCTACGGCATCTCGATGCCGTCTACACAAACGTAAATACACTAGTATAATGTATTTTTATGTCAGCATTCGATCTCGGAAAGGGTTCATAGCCGCGGAAGGTTCTGATCAAGCAATCCCGATAATGAGTGACATAGCGAATGGAATATTGGTTGACAACACAACAAAAATACCTGCATTTGTATGTAGATATAGATTGGCAGTGTCTGTGATCATGAGGCTTAAAAAACCTCCATGCTGTGATTCAGTGAGTTGCTATTTTTTTAACTTCACGCGCCTAAACAGATTAACACTATTCAACTCCGAGCGTTTCTCAGACAATAGTTTGCCTTCGCTCTTTACGACATTTCTGTGGTGAACACCGTTTCTGGAGTCATTTTGGCAGCCATAACCAAATACCAGTCCGCGGCAACAAAGTCAAAGGAGAGAATTTGAGAAAACTTGAACATAAAAGACAAGAACGTCATATCATCTGATCCGCTATTCTCTTCGAGGTATGTCTCGAAACATTGCGTGTCAACGGTATCGTTACAAATGCTCTCATCGGACGACAAATCATCGAGCATCGGCGTTAAAGTGTGATTGTAGTATGATCCTTTCTCTGAAATTCGCAGCCTGTCTTTTACACTTATGGACATCGGTGTGGTTGTTGTGGACTTTTGAGGAACCCTTTTTCGTTTTCTTCCTTTCACGATGCTGTTCTGTCTCTGCCTTGAATGTTGAATATATAGGGGTATATGTAGATGTTGAATTAAGGTATTCGCTATCGATATGGCCTCTGGTGGAACGTATCATTTATGTATACGGGATGGGACGGCCTGAGCTTCTCTAAAAGATACTGAACATTAAGAAATGTATCCACTGCTCCGGGTGTTTTTGAAACGCGCAAAAATGTCTCAAATAAAGCATTCGGTATGTGGCAAAAGCAACTACAAATACACGACTCGCCGAAAAACTCGTCTGACTCGGATTATGCTGCTAAATATAGCCTTTGGATTCTGATGAAAACTACAGTCTGCCCCGATGATCATTGAAATGAACAGGCGTGATGGGCGGGCGATCTCTGACAAGCGAACTTGAATGTGACTTTTAACACTTTTCTTTGATAATAACTGCAGGTCCTGCCGTTACTCATGCTGTAGATTGTAACACTCGATATACGCTGCTTTTTGTGTTCGTACTAACCGGAAATTGGATCTTCAAGAACTTCACATGTATGGCCTAGTTGTGTCGCTAATACTTATAAGTTGCCATCTTTTAGGGGCGGCCACCCCTATGAGAAAACCGTATGATCCCCCTTGCTACGCCTGATCCGCTACACGCAGTGAACAGTAGGTGTCAATGGGATTTTACCGTGGACGAAAACAACAATTCTCCGTGCTGTGTTAAATTTATCTCCGCGCTGTGTTAAATTTATCTCCGCGCTGTGTAAAAAGCTCCGCGCTGTGTTAAATTTGTCTCCGCGCTGTGTAAAAAGCTCCGCGCTGTGTTAAATTTGACAATTTGATATGGGGGCTGGTACGGCAACATTTTTTTCACCCATCCTTGCAGCTTTTTTTCCCCCGAAGAAAGCAATTTGTTCAACAAAAGCAAAAACATTCAACAGCAGTCTTTGTAAAATACAATGTCCCTAAAGTGACAGTAG
The DNA here is from genome assembly GCF_041260155.1 of Ptychodera flava. Classification (NCBI taxonomy): domain Eukaryota; kingdom Metazoa; phylum Hemichordata; class Enteropneusta; family Ptychoderidae; genus Ptychodera; species Ptychodera flava. The sequence continues at coordinate 12,254,575 of NC_091934.1, forward strand.
CAGTAACTAGATTCATTACGATGTTCAGTGTATCGACGACTATATATTTCTTGTTCTACTCTTGAGAGTTAATTTAAATGGCCAGTATAAGCATGGAGCTACCAAAAGGTAGCTCCATGGTATTGGCTTGTGAACACAATAGGTATACATATGAAGTTCATTTATATTGTGTACAAAGGAGCTCAATCAAGAAAAAAATATAATTGTGTACAATAACAATACAATGTACTCCTATAATGGCTGTAATTCTTGGTGTGTCCATTGCAAAACAAAATATTGTGGATAAAAATACTGAATTAAATAAGCAAATGTTGCAGTTACTTGTCTTTAACATTTCATTGTCACCGTCTTAGTTTTTCAAAAACCCAAAACTGTATTGTTCTCCATAGAGTTAGCACAGTGATGGTGGCCATTTTTAATGTCAAATATCGGTAAATCTTTGGTCATTTATTTGTCCAGTACCTAAATTTGCATGGTGACCCCTGACTTTTATTCTTGATTTTGAAAGAAAATGGTGGAAAGAGTCATTGAGAAAAGTTTGAAAAAGTTTTGCACAGCGCGGAGATAAATTTCCAACAGCGCGGAGATTTTTACACAGCACGGAGATTTTTACACAGCGCGGAGCTTTTTACACAGCGCCGAGATTTTTACAGTGCGCGGAGACAAATTTAACACAGCGGAGATTTTTACACAGCGCGGAGGAGAATTGTCGTTTTCGTCCACGGGATTGTCTCAGCGGATGTTGTCCAAGTGCATGCGATAATACTGTGACGTTGTCGCTTAGCTTAATCCTTTGCCAATCAAGATTTAACGGGAGTCTCAAAACGCAAAAACGTGCATCTGTTCCTCTTGTAAATCTTTATCGCAAAATTTAAGCCAGAAACAGAAACTTTCAGACCAAGATATTCTTCGCACTTAAAGATCAATATTACAGGAATAATTTTCAGGGGAAAAACAAATTTTCGTGTTTTCGACATAAAATACCCCGATAAAGGTGGAAAGCTACCTTATAATGTTTGCACCTGGAACGTGATTCGATCACAATGCACAAAGACAAAGACAGTAGGCCAACTTCGCCTTAGAAACATTCACTTGTATTGTTCAATGTCTATTTAGCTCCGAATACTTGCTGGAAACGATTCACTTTTAGGTAATATTTTTACTGTTGCTGGCGTGAACTAAAGTCTCTTCTATTGTAAATTTGTTCGAAACACAAAAACATTCTGAATAATATAGAACATATCGACTGTTCACCGATAGGGTATGTGAACCATGTAACACTTATATTGAACACATATATAGCGGGCCGTTTTCAATTTCCGAGCATGCCTACAGAATACCCTGAATTATAATATACAAGCTCGCGAATCCAACGCTCTGATTGCTTCAGAGACAAAAAAGACCCGTTGTATTACTCGTGATGTACCATGGTTGGAACACCACAGATGGTATCAGCCGGCTGGAGAGCCTTTTACATTCGTTCACTTTTGGTTGGGAGAACAACAATTAGTGTAAATTAGGAATATAGTACACAAGTTGTAATAATTCATTTTCTCATTGCGATATTTCCATCCAATTTTATGAAACCGTAGTGTACTTAGAACAATTTCAAAGACATCATCGCCAAATGACTCAAAACAGTATGCTGCTTTAATGTACCCCCTTTTCTAAGAATGAAATCGAAATATGGTTTGGTGGAATTACTGGAAACATGGAAAATGGAAAACGAAAAACGGAAACCGGAATCCAGGATAAAGATTCAGTTTGTCCTTTTTGTGACAAAAGGTTCCTAGCGATGAGTTAGAGAATAATACACAAATACGGTAAATCCTATACAGAAAGAGCTTGAAAAGCGCGGTATCTCATTTCATTCGTCTGCATGTACACAAACTTCCTTGGTCAATCGAGGTGGTAGCATAAGCGAAATTGAGACAACATCAACCGAACAAACACCGAAGCAGACAGCTCAAAGATTGCTGAAAACGTAATTGCAAGTATATTACACACCCTATCCATATTATTTGATGACAGTGTCATCACTGTAAGGCTATTATAAACGTCCAGATGAAATTCCGACAACAGGGAGCACACCGTCATCAACTGTGACCGAATTTTATGCCCTCTCCCACATCAGCGACTGTCCGTACCAATGAATGGTTCCCACTATTCCCAAAGAACCTTCGTCATCGTATCCACACACGTCCGTTCTCGTTTTAGAGGCCCTATCCATGTTTAGCGTCAGTTGTTTTTCCATAAGACGGAAACACTCATTCATAGCATTATTTATTTTCTTTGTTCAAGACATGGATATATTTGTGGAAAACATCCATGGTGAAATCAACACCATGAAAAAGTAACAGGGTCTGGTAACGCCAGCACGCCTTTTCAATAAAAAAAGATTTCATGACATTTGCTATAATGCCTGTATGTTTTGTCTGTGAAAACGTCAATTGCGCGGCACTAGAGAGTTCACACTAACTTTATTTTCGCTGTATCTGTGCTTACACAACTTTGAGATGCTAGAAAAACTCTCTACTGTTTTTATACTATATATTCGGAAAAGCTCAGACACTGTGATCTAGAACGTATGTATGTCATTAGTCATGAGCGATCCAAATTAGGACCGCAGGTAGCCGGTTTTGTCTATGGACCTTAGCAGGCTGTGGTGGGCGGCCGTATAACTCACAGGAAAACAGCATCGTACGCAAGGCTGTGTATCTTGATACGTCGGAAAACACAGTAGTGAGTGTTTTCACATTTCTCACATTACAAGATTTTCGTTTTAAGGCGCCATGCTACACATTCTGGATTCCATTTTCCATTTCCATATTCCATGTTTCCGGTAATTCCACCTAACGTCGAAATATCGGTAAATCCGCCAAATCGACACCTTATGATATAACGATATTTACAGCATTGCTACTTGACGTCCCAATTTTTTTCGGTAACAAGTGACATTAGTCGTAAGGGATTCAGAATTCAAAAGTTTACAAGTTCCATGCTTTACGGGCAGTGATGATGTTTAAATCATATGTTTCATGTCTGACCTCTGTAAGCATTGTGAATGATAGCAATCGTACCAGACGTCTTTCCTCATTGCACAAGATGTCATCACTGGCCAAACGTTTCCAATTTTAAAAAAAAGAATATGCTTATTTTGTGCTACCGACCACATCAAAATATTACTATTGAAAGGTGGAATCGCTGAACACCAAGCGTGCAGTGCAAAATAAAACAATAATTGAATGACTTCATGTTTCTCAGTGAACACTGATTCTCTTTGTCATTGTCTTCACGTCGCGGTCGAACCACGTTCAAACATCATGAATGACTGGTTACTACAACGGTTTCTAGGAAGTACATGGAACACTACATAACGAGGCAGTGAACATAAAAAAGGAGGCTATTAGTAACACAGGGACATGAGGGAGCCAAGCACAGTGCCGTCAACTGAACATTACACGGTAATGAGACCTAAGAGAAAGGGTCCAGCCATTGAGTGGGTTGTAAGCGGACCTTATAGGACCGCAGACACCAATCACTGTGACAGGTACATGTGTCTCGGACCTCACTTATGAAACAGGACGAATGTGTCCCGACCAAGCGGTGAAAACATGGGATATCACCTTTTTATCATATCCGAATGACTAAATTTAAATGAAACTGATTGAAAACCTACAATAAAATTTGATGTTGCCAGAATTTTGAAGGAACTGTTTGTCCATGCGCCCACAAAGAATTACTACGGCGACATTTACCGAAGTTTAGTAGTTTACTGGCATGAATTTACCTCTACTAGGGAAAGACGAGTGTCTGGATATTATTTTAAGTTTCAAATAATTATGATAATGCTGAGCGCTTGCCAACATATGGCTAACATGACTCTGCAGGAGACAATACAGCACATAAGATCGGATCGCAATTTGCATAGAGTGTGATTTACTATTAAGAATAACACTGTCTGAAAATTATATTTCTCTTTGCCAAAATATGACGTTAAACTTGTTCAATAATCATTTCCATTAAGTATTCATTTACTCTATCTTGCCTGTATTGTTCTTTGCTATAAAGTTAAGTGACATTTAGCCTAACTTATAATTTCTTTGCGCGTTTCGACATACTAAATACTATGAACATAGAGAATGGCTGCAGCCTGCCCAACAACAACAACGTGTTAACTCTCGACAGTATTGTACGATTACACGGCTCCGTACAGTGTTTATCTACGATAAAATAACACGTAACACGTCAGCACGTGTCCTGAACACCGTAAGGCCCAATTTTACCGGAAGTTCTGTTTATTCTGTTTTAATAATAGGTGATCGCCTTTAAATTATAGTCCATTCAATCTAAGCCAAAAAGGGTAAACCTACACTGCAAATTTTTTCTGGTTTGCCGGCCAGCTAAATTCAAGCCAAAAATAAACCGGCTTGTTTGTCAGTAAACGGATTGTTTCGAGTTGTGAATTTTGGCTTATATTTGGCTTTCTGGCATGCCAAGTCTGGTTTCTGTGCATGCCAGTTTTGTTTTTGATACGGCATATATACACGCCAAGCAAAGATCACTTCAGCTTGCCAGTAAGCCAGTTAGTACTGAACAATGGTTTACAGGCAATCCACTCTTATATGAACTAGGCTTGCTAGCAAGCCATGTTTAAGATACTGTGGCTTGCCCATATACCAGATAATGCTGAACAGTGGCTTATTTATAAACCAATATCACACTTCTCTGGCTCAACAGTAAGCCAATTCTGGTTCCATCTGGTTTGAAGATAAGCCAATATTAGTGCAATGTGGCTTACCGACAAACCAATTTCTGACTAATTCTGGTTTACAAGCAAGCCACTATAAGGATTCCTCTGGTTTACCACAAGCCATTACAAGCTGGCTTGCAGACATGCCACTCTTGGGCTTTTTGTATGGCTTGCTGACAAACCAGTTCAATATTAGCCATATTGCCGGGGGGGGGAGGGATAATTATTTCTGACCATCCTTCAAATTTAAATTGGATGTCTTCAAATTTTGTAGACACAGAGGAGGATTATCATCCCATGGAATGGCCTATTGGGTCCTCTATGTGATGGAGCTACACAAAGCAGGACTGTAAAATATCTGAAACACAAACAACAGCTGAAATAGTTAGAAATCCTGCATGCAAGCTACATTAAAAAAACAACAACAACAATCATCAAAATTAATTTCACATTAACATTTATTGCAATTTACAAGAAATGAAACAGCAATTGTTGCAACATAATTAAATCTAATACTTACAAGGGTATACTCACTGAAAATGATATTCTTATGAACGCCTTGATGTTATAAAGTTTACCTCATGCATCTGATGCAAAATTGCTAGCTGTTTCACCGGGAAATCCCCTGTGCATTACAGACCACTCATAATTGTCAGCACATTTAGTTCACATCCCAGCTTTGTCAAGCCAGAAGTACTCTACAAATTGACAAGTTCCTTTCAGACATCTGATGTAATTAAACTTTGAAACCCTAGATAACTAAGCAAACCCAGCATAACATTGTCTCTTTCCATGCTGCAGAAGATTACACCTTCAAGAAACAACACAAACTGCTTGCTCCTTCATAGACGAGCATACCTAAACAGGGCTGCTGCTTTGCATCTCTTCCTCAGAGTTTTCCAGTATCCTAAATATAAAAGATGTAAACATTTAAAATTTGAGGCACAAGATTAGATCATGGTAAAACACTCAGTGCCAAGCTACTAGTACAATGAGGGCAAGGCCTATCTACTGGTGTATTAAGGGAATTTGTACAAGTATATTGGAATGTTCATTGGTAGCACTCTAAGTTACAGTCATGTTCTTAAACACATATTTGACTGCAGGTACACTATTATCAAGTCTTTCTTGTTGCACCAATAATCTGACATGACTACTCAGGGTAAAGTCTCTTAGCATGAAAAAGATAGCTCTTACAAGTTATTGTCAATGTCATAGGCCTTGCTGCATCACTGCACTGGCAAAAAATGTGTAAAACTATGGTTTGACTGTCATGATAATGAATTTCAAATCCAGAATATCAAAATGAATATATTACAAGGCAAGATATATAGAGTCACTGTGCAATGTGCTTTTGAGACTTGCAAAGAAGTTTGAAAGACTTTGAGAAAGCATTTTATCACTCTGGTTATGCAACAGCTATCATAGTGAAAATACGAGTGACGTAATGACCGTGTCACCACTTGTCTTCGACTCGTGGTGACACGGTCATTACGTCACTCGTATTTTCCTTCGCTGAACGAAGAAAAATATCAGGGAATAATATCTAATTATCTTGAAACAAATTGACAAATGCAGATTTGACATGGCCATGTCCTTGTACAACATCCTGGCACAGCTTTGACGAGCACTCAGTGTACCACCCATGTACCTGACAACACTGTAGCAGGGGTAATTTTATACACATCCCTGATATACAGTCCGGGTTATGTCCATATAGAGGAGAGTAGGGAAGAGCCAATTGCGTACCGTATATGTAATGAAATTAAGGCAAGAACCAATCACGTACTGTATATGTAACAAGGGTCAAAGGTTACGTTGGTTCACTTCGTTCAGATCGCGATATGACCTGACAGATCCACCGATCGAGTGAGACTGTTGGCTACCCGGAAGTATCTTAGCTCCAGTCGATTGGCGACGTTCTACCGTGTTAAAAATTGTAAGATTTCTTCAGGAATAGTTTTCTGAGTTTCTTTACCCTTGACCATATTCGACAAAGAGTTATTGGACGTTTTTTCGTTCTCTTTTCCAGCTTTTGGTTAACTTCTCGGCGATTGATCCGGCGCGCGTTTTTCTGAGCGAAGGGTCAATCGTACCGGGAAACGCATGGTGATCGAAAAAATCGTGCTCCATCGTGCTCCGATGACCGACTAAAACAGTTGACCCATCTTTGTAAAGCTTGAAAAATTCTGCATACTGCAGATGGCAAGGTTAAATTGAAATTTGACCAAAAATAGGCGATATTTGGCGACAAATAACTTACTGTAGATTTACAAGGGTCAAATGCTGATTTCTAGGAGCCGTACCCGGCCAGGAAATTCATCCAAATAAGTAATTTTCAATGTACTAACCACTTGTGTCGGTCACCATCTCGGCCGCAATGAACATTGTGCGTACGTCTACAACTAAAAACTACCCAGTGCTAAAAATAAAGGGCGAAATCAAGCCGAAAAGTTCCAAACTCGTTGCAATGTACGAGCCAAGGTTTGCATGGTTACGTATTCATGACGTTGGCGGCGGCAGGTTCGCTGATTGGTCAATCGTACTATCCTCTCTATGGACATAACCCGGACTGATATAGAATGTGTGCTGTAGGTATGTGACGTGCCTAGCACTATATGCATGTACCAGAAGTGCTGATCACCTCCCTGTACAAGGACCTGTGTTCAGCATTTGAGGCACTCAGAGCTGGTACAGGTATGTGCACATCCCTGAACCAGCTCTTAGAATGTGACAGGGCTGTGGGAGATTTCCAGTGTAGGGTTACATGGACTTCGTTGTACTGAATCAGACAGAAATTATAAATCCAGCATGATGAAAACTCCATCAGCTGTAGCCATTGGCAATTTCAAAGTAGTTTTGTTGTGTGTATATACAGCATTTTCTTGTTCTACTTCTTAGGCATAATGAATGTCTAACATACATTATCAATCCAGTTCATATGTGTATAGCATGGTTATTAAAAATCTAATTTCAGTCTGGAATAGAATTCATTTGTCAACAATAACAATGGTTGTTAAGCATGTACACAGTACATTGTCAGGCAGAACACTGGTATTCAAGAGACTGTTACATAGCTATCAAAACTGCAGTTTGTACACACAACAATGAAGATTGAAAATTGCTAAAACTTACAGCTAATGTCAGAGCAAACTAGTCAAGGCACATTATGTGCCTTGACTAGTTTGTACTGAATCACAGTAACAAAATTTTCAACAAGCAATACTTACGTCACAACTGTTACCATTTTTCCAACTGCAGTTTTTTCCACCAAAGACACTCTTGAGAACCAAAATGTTCAATGCCTGTTTAAAAATAAGGGAAATGGCAAATTATGTTTGATACAACAGACTAAGATTCAATATCATAAACTAGGTGCAAGCAAGTGGCTCCCCTCTTATAACAATTTGATTATAACAATAAAAAGTTTAAACGTGTCTGTCTGTTGTGTGACCATGACAAAGATAATATGTCACAGATATGTACATTATAATAACAGCTGAAATTTAAACAAAACCCAAAGTGTTAGTGTAATATGTGGAAATATGAAGAACATTCATGCCTGATGTAATTATTATAACTGCACATAACGATACTTGATCACCTTTTATATTCGTTCTTTGAATTCCATATCTGAGGGTAGTCTTCATTCTGCTTACACATTGTACTCAGAGAATCAATTGTTAATTTGTGGAGCTGAAGGCATTTTCTGTATCAAGTATATTATGTCCTGGACAATCTGTTGAAAAAGAAACAAATAATTATCTATTACCGGTAAGTGGAAGTCGAAAGTCACATTTGTACAGGAAGTTATTTGCTGAAAATGAATCACTTTAATATTTACCCGTCTTGAGTGACAAGATGGCTCACAAAATTTGTGTAAGCAATGTTGAAGGACCCAAGTTCAAATTATGCTGTGGAAACATAAATTTGCCTTGAATAACAGAATCAACCATTACATCATTTGGACAAAGGATTTGTGAGGTATGTGTCTGTATTAAATCATCTAAGTTGCAAGTTTGAGGTTATTATCAACATAAACAAGAAATATCATCCATGAACAGTCTATGTTTGTTATTGAAAGAATGGCATGAGGATATCTGCAAATAAGCTGTGGCAAGTCAGTTTGCCTGAAAATCACACAGAAAGGTAGCGTGAAACAAATGTGCAGCATGCAGTTTTACTCACATTTTCTAGTAAAATCTCTTTACTGTGGCAATAGCTCTTGTTGCAGCTATTTGTTGGTGTCTCCGTCCTATACAATAATGACAAAGGTTTTAAATGCAATTTTCCTGTGAACTGATGGATGAAAAATTTTAAATGATTGCCATCTTTCCGTTCAGGATGGACAATGGCAAGGGGTTATTAAATGTACAGCGGACTACGGACGACGTACACCGGACGACGCATCCATGATCCACCTCTCAGAATAACCCTGCGTACAGTGTGTTTCCCGCGTTATAACTTATAGTTACATGGCCTCCGCCACAGCCCTGCAACGGTCTATGGAGATAACTGGGGTCTCTGCGGTCCGGATGAGGACCGCAACAAAAACGCGGTCTGTTTGGCCAAAATTCAGCTCTATCGTGCAAAATCCTTTTCCTGCCTACCTTTACCTCGTTACCGACCCAAGGAAAGATGCGATTAACTTATAGTAAGCAAAATTTATATTCTTTAACCTGAGTGGACAGTATTGCTGGTGGATATTTACTTGTCCCCGAGTCTGTCTGATAGCTCAGTAAAAAAGCTTCGTGCTTTTCCGATTACTATATGTGTGTGTACTGTGTCTGTGTGTGTACTGTGTCTGTGTGTCGTCTGCTCCACGCACACCGTGTTGTTCGGTCGCGCACAGAATTGCAACATCTAAGTCGGTTGCTGTGACCAACTCTTTTGGGTTGGAAGCAGTGGCCGACTGGTTTTGTGTGAGGCCTATCAGCTAGGCGATGTTGCCGTGAGTGTGTGGGGGTTCGAATCCCGTTTGGGTTATAGTAAAAAAATTATATTCTTTAACCTGAGTGGACAGTATTGCTGGTGGATATTTACTTGTCCCCGAGTCTGTCTGATAGCTCAGTAAAAAAGCTTCGTGCTTTTCCGATTACTATATGTGTGTGTACTGTGTCTGTGTGTGTACTGTGTCTGTGTGTCGTCTGCTCCACGCACACCGTGTTGTTCGGTCGCGCACAGAATTGCAACATCTAAGTCGGTTGCTGTGACCAACTCTTTTGGGTTGGAAGCAGTGGCCGACTGGTTTTGTGTGAGGCCTATCAGCTAGGCGATGTTGCCGTGAGTGTGTGGGGGTTCGAATCCCGTTTGGGTTATAGTAAAAATTTATATTCTAACATCCAAAACCGCTCGTTTTCTGAAACATAACGTACTCGACAAGTTGTTTACCCACGGGGTTCGCCATTTTGAATCTCGCTGCAACAACCCCAGTTATCTCCATAGACCGTTGCAGGGCTAGCTAGTGGTGGAGGCCGTATAACGCCGGGAACCGGGAACACACAGACCTGTACTCAGGGCTACTCTTAGAAAAGTTCCTCGTCGCTGACCAGCTGACACAGTGGAAATTATGCATTTGATTCACCGTGCACGGACGATTTCGGGGAACACATTCATTCGCGGTGGTGAAAAGCCATACAAACACGATAACATACAAAATGAACAAACACACATCAGTTCAGCCTGATAAATGAAATTGAGGCTAATTTGTTACATCCTTGGCAATGATCATTAATGAGCAGTGCTATCAATTTTCGCTGGTGCACCCGTCCATGGTCATGATGGTGTAGCGGTATGTCAAAGAAATTTTCAGTTTTTCCAACAATACTCAAACGCATGTATGTTACTTAAAAATGGTTCAAGCTAACCGATATGCTTTGAGGAAAAAACAAGCCCGGTTTAAATCAATGACTTTGCAAATCTTCCACAGAATATGCAAAAACAAGCTTACGTTGATTTGTGACTGTATATTCCAAGACGTCGGTTGCAACTTGCATCATTACCCGTGTATACGTGGTGGCGAATAGCTATCGTTGAGGTACATAACCAGTTCTTGCTTGCGAAGTAATTCTTCATCACTGACAGAAGCCATTACTGTCAACTTGTGCCGGGGTACGGAATCGTAAGCGCTGATACGATCGTCAATAACGCCTCGGCATGCTCGGCTACGGTGCGAAGGCCAGTGAAATTCAGAATATTCGCGCCCAGCAGTATTAATACTCAACTGCCTAAAGTGAAGGGATGGGGATTCCACTAGCCAGCGGTCCCTTTGAGATTACGATTACCAACAAGTACTATAATTCTTACATATGTCACGGAGATATAATATCTATAACGAAGTTTAAACATTGGCTTGGTGAATCATTGTGTAAATTGAACTATTTTAAAGTGTAATGTTACAAAGGGTGAAACGACGGTCAAAGGTTAAGGACTTCCTCCTTGTACGCTGTTTTGGTAATTTGAACGACCGTCTGAATATCAGTTGCGTTTGCTATGGCTTGTGTATATTTTTGGCGCATTCAGGGCATAGAACATCCATTTCAAACATGTCCTTATTAATAAAATGCGTCGGACTTATCCCAGGATCAAGGCTGTGGCCTGGCAAAAATTCAGGATATGCCTACAATCCGGGCCTACAGAGAATAGCATTGATCGCGATTTCAGGTTTGTTACTACAGCACGCGCGCATTCGGCCAAAGTTTGTTGTTGCATGCGTGACTCACGGTTGTGGTAGCTTAAGTCTGAGCCATTAATTATTGTGGTTTTTACTTTCGTCGTTGTCTTGGGAAATGTTGACAATCCGACGTATAGGCCCTACATTTATTTTTGCATGTTAGGCCTAATGAAAGAAAAATGACGTCATTTGAGATCAACGTTTTTTATTGTCAATTAGGCCTAATTCCTTCAATTTGTTTTGATATTTATGTGCCCACAGACTTCAAGCAAGTCCATGTCTTTTGTTCAATTGAAAACTTCACAAAATTGTATCGCCCAAAATTAAAGCTAATCAATCTGTTGCACTGAATGCGCATGGTCCTCCCTATCGTGCGAAAGGGCTGTCAAGTCGTGACGTGATGTCAAAAATTCTGGTTTAGAAATTAACCAGTGACTGATGATGACAATGGCTTGAAAACAGACCGATTAATTTCTTAAACTTGAATGGTTTAAACTCAAACCATGCCCACAAAGTTGCCACTTGTGATTGGCTTAAAGATTAGCCAATGAATTTTGTCGGTATATAAACAAACCAACCGTGCCAGTGGCTCAAATTTAAACCAATAAATTATATTGTGACGGGCTTCAAAAGAAGCCATTCGGCTTAAATTTATGCCATGACGGGCTTGATAATAAGCCACAATGTATTGGTATGAATACACGCCATTCATACTCTGTGTGGTGGCGTGACTTCAAACCACAAAAATCTTAGTGGATTTCGGGCAAACCGAAATATTTCAAACATATACACACTGGTTCACCCGCAAGCCACCTACAAACCAAGTGGTTATATTTCAAGCCAGCAGAATTTGCAGTGTGGGACTAATTGCAACAGAAATTATTTCTCCGCCATGCATTTTAGAAAGGTCCTAGAAATAACATACTAAAAGTATAATAAAATCTAAGGGGTTCAACAGTACCTAATTTGCATAAATGTAAGGGGGCTCATGGTATAAAATTGTCGCTGATAGATGGTTTCTACTTAAAATATGTGGCCAAACATTATTTTGATACAGTTTTTTTTTGGCTAATTTGCCTCATTTTGGCCAAGGCAATGTTGATTGAAATATTTTGTCGTCATAGAAATGTTCCTCATTTGCATAAATCCAATATGGCTGCCACAACACTTCACTTTTCTTTGTTTTTCTCTAATTAATAACTATTTTTTAGCTACTACTGACAGCAACAGAATATTATTTTCACTTTGTATTTTAGAGAAGTCCTAGAATAACATGCTAAAAGCCTAGTACATTTAGAATTGTAATCAGTGCCTTATTTGCATGAATGTAAAAAGATTATGGTTACAAACTACGTACTGATAGAATGTTTCTACTAAAAATTTTTGACTAAACATGATATGTTATGAAGGTTTTGGGCTTATTTGCCTTTTTTGGTTTAGGCAATGTTGATTGAAATATTTTGTCGTCATAGAAATATTCCTCATTTGCATAAATCCAATATGGCCGCCACAACACTTCACTTTTCTTTGTATATCCCTAATTAATAACTATATTTAAGCTACTTCTGACAGCAATAGACTATTTTTTTCACTGTATATTTTAGAGAGGTCCTAGAATGACATACTAAAAGTCCAATACAATCTAAGAGGTATAACATTACCTAATTTGTATAGATATAAACGGATAATGGGTGCAATACATTCACTGATAAAAGAAATATGCATATTGAATTGAAAAAAACGCGAAATGTTCAAGTAATGTATGCATTTACCTTATTCTTTGTCCAGACAATATTTTGAATATATTTTATCGCCCGAGGAATATTCGTAAATCAAGAATATTGCGTAAATATTGCGAGAATATTGCGTAAATCAAGTATGGCTGCCACTGTGTTTCACTTTTTGCTGCATTTTACTTAAAAGTTATATTTAATCTACACAAAAAGTAGTTTATGTTTCCACTCTGTATTTCGGGAGGGTCCCAGAACGACAAACAAAATGACAAGTAAACTCTAAGAGGAAGAGGCGAAACAGTGCATAATTTGAATAAATGTAAAACTAAGTAATGGGCCCAAAATCGATGCTATTAATAGAGTTCTTAAAATATATTGAGCAAATTGACGTTTTATTCAAGCATTTGATTATTTAATGTATTTTTTGTGTGTGTAGGCAATGCATCAAATCATTTACGATTCCTCCTTTTACATAACTGCAATGTGCCCCTCCTACCACTTTACTTTTCCCTTTCTTTGGCCTATAAATTATTATATATATTGTTAAAAAAATAATAGAGATCATTAGAACTATTTCTTCATTGTAAATTTTAGTAGGGTCACGGAAATTACATAAAGCAAGTTTCATGAAGTTGTGCATAAGACAGCCAATTTAGCCAAATGCTTAATGGGTCATAGATACTATACAAATCTGGTGCTGATAATCTATTTACGAAAGTGATTTAAGAGATAAGCTGACATTGTAATGACTATGTAAGATCAATTTTGTGTTTGCAGTTTAGGCAATGTTTTCAAATATATCTTACAGCAATAAAACAGTTCTTATTCGCATTAGTCCAATTAGTCAACCATGTCACTTCCTTTTTCTAAATCGATCATGAGTTATTTCTTCACCTTAAATATTTAAACGGTCCAAGAAAAAGTATATTCAAAGTCTATGTGCAACAGGGCTAAATGTAAAGATTTTATAGGAAATGCCTACATTCTATTATATGTAATACTTGAAACTTGAAATGTTATACAATATCGTAAAGAGAGATAGGAATTTTTTGCTAACATTGCTAAATATATTTTACCTATTTTTGAACAATTCCTCATGTGCATAAATCCTATATGATGATCATCTAAATAATTTTCTTTAATTTTTCAAATTGACGTCAACTTGTTTTAATTAATCATTTAATTAATTAAATTAATTATCAGTAAAATGACAAGTTACATTAAGAAACACTGCTTGTTTAAGTTATTTTAGTACTTCAGGTACTTCCTATCGAAAGATGACCATTTAATAACTTGAAGTAACATTAGTTCAGTACAAAGACATTGACATGATTATTTATTTTCTGTGTATTTTAACTCATTGTAATGATTATATACTAATAGGGCTTACAGAATGAAAAGCCCTGTGAAACTAAACAATGATTGATTCGTATAGTTCGTTTCAATTATCTAGAGAATTTGCATAATGTCAAGACAATTTAATCCCTATACCTGCCAATAATATTTGGAACTTTCTGGCGGATTTGGATTATCTTAATGCATACCAAAATGCTTGGCCAAATACCAATGCTTTGTACTAAGGGAGGCTGAAGAAAATTTGTGTTTCAGCTCTAATGGTTTCTTCTTTTTTCACCCTTACCGGTATTACTAATATAGATTAAGTGTTGGTAAAATGTAATTAAAGACCAGGTTATGTGGTCACTGGTAAATCAGATATACTTTTGACTGTGTGCAACTTGCCTGTTAATGCCAAGTACAGAAATTTATGATAATAATGATATAGAAATACAATTATAATAATCATGATATGGCGGTACAATTATTATACTATACTGCCAATTATCATGAAATATGTAATGAGCAAAGCTGTTCCTTAAACAGCTGAAAGACATTACGATAATCAAAGGACACCGCATTTCTCAAAAGTTTGAAATTTCTTGAAGACAACATTGAAAATTAATATACAGTCATATAATGGACTGAAGAGAGAGATTTTCTGTTTAATCTTACAGTAAACAGCCATAGCATTAAGGAAAAACTGAAAAAAAATCTGTTGACTGAAACATGATAATCTAAATCACAGGTAAAAGCAAATCTAGATACTTTTATTATGTTACTAGTCTAGCTGCTCTTTCTAATTTTTATAACTGTGGAACAAGAAAACCAAAATGTGAAGGGATTTGCATCACAGAAGCTTCCGTTAACGATTCATCAATTATCAATTAAGATATCAAATTTCTAACATCAAATTATCAGATAATAGCTCATCCTGTATTTTGAATCTTATGGAAGTCTCATCTCATATTGGCCATACTGTCAATTCCTTGAATGATCGATCTTATTGGTAATGATACAAAAGTCTAATAATCTGCAAATGGAAAGTCCATTACATAAACAGCCCCATGAGTGATACTTGCACATCTAAGATCTGATATGATACGCGGTACAATTATATCATCCCTTGCTTCACATCTTTTCATTGAGTTACCCTTCCCCATTCTTATGGGTTCTACAATGAACTGCAGCAGCCTCAATAACCCCGGCATAAAGCAAAATCTAGACTTTCTGTTGTCAACGAAAGGATTCTGGCTGTAAACAAATGATCCACCTAGAGGAAGATGTGAACAGGGGGAAGAGGAAGAAATTTATGATATGATAATGACCATCATAACAATTGTCATCACCACCACCATCATGGTGATTCAAATGATGTTCGTATTTATACTAATTATAGTTCAATAATGAGAAAGATGATTCACAGGCACAACTGTTAATTGTGGTCAACCATATATTAGTAACTGAATATTTCCATCGTCATTGAAAAATTGACCAAAAATATAAAAAATTCCTTCAAAAATTTTACTGCAATCGAATATGTTGTAGGTAAAAATGACTGAACTATTGACAATATGGATGTCAAAAAATTGAACACGTCTAATGTTTTTTCATGAATAACCTAAACGTTGTAAAAAAAGAAGAATATCCAAAGGAAGTATTATAATTCCCTTTATTTAAACACTAATGCTCTGAAACTCTTCTCTTTATTCATTGCATTTCTGAATAACAAGAAATGTCAATGGAAGCCATTGTAGTCGGATTTTCAGAAAACAGTTTGTGTCAATTATGCAAATTAGGCCTTTTGTATCAAAATAATTAGCATGCAACTTAGGTAAACTTCATATTTTTTGGTATGGAATTGATAGTTCTTGCAAAATCTTAACAATTCCAAAGAGAAAAAAAATATGTTTATATAAGAGCTTTAAACACTCATTTTGTCTGAAATAATGAAAAAACTGTGAATATACGCTGAGTTAATTTGCATGATATTTATTGTTCAAGACATTTAGAAAATAACTTGTTTAACCTTACTAAATTGTGTTGCAATGAAAAAAGTAACTTGAATTCAGTTAACATGCCCAAAATGTGAGTAAAACAGTCATTTTAAAGGCAATATATAGCTAATTTGAATATATGCAAATTTAACCAATTTACACCCCTTAGATTTTCCTATACTTTTAATATGTCATTAGTGGGACCTTTCCAAAGGTCATGGTGAAGAAATATTTCTGTTGCAATTAGTCCTAGGTTAAACCCTAAATTGACTGGACTATTAGTGCGGGTTACACCAAAAGAGTTGGTCACAGTTGATAAATCACGTTCACATCAGAGGAGACACTGATGAGTTCGTGGGCATATGATCACAAAGTATGCACAGCATATACTCAAACTGTAAATAACATTTCAAGTTGTTAAAAGTGGCCTAAGCTTTTGTTATCTTACATCATTCTTATACGTACTTTTGATCAGCTCAAGTTTACGCTCTATAAAAGGAGATTGATGCAATTGGTTTATCAATAAGCTGATTTCAAAGTAATGGTATCTCCTTTGTACTTTACAGAAAGTGAAAAGTGATGTGAATATAGCGTTCCAAAAGTAAACAAAACAACAATGTAATAATTTGAATACCATTCATATAATTTTTTACTATTGTATGTTCACGGCGGGACTGTTTCGTTATATCAATACAGAAAGCCGATCAAGTGGTAAGAGGTCAGAGATAAAGACAAATCAGGCACAGCCATATTACGTCAGCAACTAAAACAACAATGATCATTTGCTGACGAACGTCTGCCAAACTCAGTGAAGTCCGGCGATTAAAACTGTTCCAGCTTGGAAAGTACGTAACCACACGTTTTCTGTCTTTTTATCTTTAAAAAATAGTTGCGACGTCTTTTAATTTCGACGATTTGTCGAACAACATTCCGCTAAGAATAGATTAGTAAAATAGGGTGAAATTTCATTCGGTGAAAATTGTGCCAACCTCTCCTCTGTTCTATCAGGAAACGTAATGTATTGCTCTGACCGAGTAATGCAGGTACAATGTTGCTACATTTCGAGAGAATGAAGCGTCATTGACAACGTAAACAAAATGTTGACCTTAAGGTTGTGAGTGGTAAAATTAAATATAGATTGAAGAGTAACAGAAAATTGAGAGAAATGTTTAGTTGTAATTTGGGATTGAGAATATAAAATAGAAGTAGACATAGAAAGTCGAGTTTTTAAATTGAGTAAAGAAATGGTAATAAAGGAAGGCAAGGGCAATCTTGAGTTGTAAAATTGAAATTAAGAATAGTTAACAGAAAGAACAAATTTTAGCATGGATTGGACCACCTAGTGTTCTGAGCGTACGAAAGACGACGTCTAAATGATTTCACGATTTAGTTGCTGAGTAGGACAATATACATAATTTATTGTCAAATGTATTGTCTGCAGAGATGCGGATCCTTTGAAATAGCAAAGTTTCCCTGCAACATTGATATATGCGTAGACACATTTTTGTTGTATCATTTTATATATTTTCATGTACCCTACAACAACGTTGGCACTTTAATAATTAACATTCTAACTTTACTCTCCTTTTCCGAGTTTTCATTTTCAATCACAAGTCCACCAAGATAGCGATAACCTCGATTGTAGGTCTTGACTAAATAAGTAACTCGCACGTGGGATGTACTGCAGCTGCTGATGGTAATTAGAGAACAAATTTTACAAATTTTCGATGTTGTCCATTATTGTAGCACATGGTCAGATCCTTTTAGATGTAACGTTTACACACTCCGTAAGAGCATTAGCGCTAAACAAGTACTAAGTTCCCTAGTCCTATAAAAGACATATAACGGAATGCTTCGTTGGATCTTCAGCTGCAGGACGAATATTAATGTTTGCATATCACTTGAACTCTGACGTGGGTAGGACTTAGCCATATTATCATTGCAATACTCGACGCATACATGATACCAAAAGATTCTTAAAACTTTGATCAATCATTTCATGAAATGGGGTGTTGCATTACAATTTTTCTTGCCAAGAGAACACAACAACGTAGAAATTGCTTACATTTGAGTAAATAAACCACACATAGGTGTTTTGTGGTCTTCCAATGTCTATGTTAGTATCTTGAGTTGTAGAGTCAGTCATTCATTTTAGAGGAGAGTTCGACATCAAAATAATACAACCAAGAGTGACTTGAAACGTAGAAAGCAATTACAAGGATTTTCCACCGCGAAGGTTGCCCAGACGTAAACAATGTTTCCTAATACCCTATTGTGCGTATTAACCCTTTAAGTACTTTATTTTTTCGACAACAATTTTAGCGCAGCATTTCATTCATCAGACAAATTAAAACGTTACCTTTAATAATCCATTCTGTGATATCTATACTGAAGACATCAGCTCCATCTGTGCTCAAATGCTCTGTTTTATAAGGTTCTTCGAAAAGACTTCTTTTTGTCGATGTCTTCCCTGCACCATATGCCCCTACTAACATAACCCGTCCTCGATAAAGATTTTTGCGCGTTTCATTTCTTTGAGAGGATTCTTGAAGACTCTGGAAGAATTTCTGGTAAAAAAGTAACCAAAAATATAAAATGTTCACACATATTGCCATAAACATTTTCATAAGGGGAACGCATACAGTACTATATTGACATCGAAATTTTCATAAGGCGTGTGCCTGCAAATTTAACGCAAAACGCAATGAGAAACTAGCGGTTGACAGCTTATGTTGAGATTTTCATCAACATTAAGGGGTTTGCATAGTTTTAACAAGTTTTTTTTCGAAAAGAAGTTATGTTATTATTCGCCATCTATTTACGCAATCAATAACTTTAAAACGAATGAGACTCTGGCTAAGGAATATCGGCTGGATAGTGACTGGATGGTGACTATCGGCTGACTTGCAGCGTGTTTACAAGGCTATATTTGATTGATCGATTGTTATTATTTTCAGAAATTTAGGGAATTTATTTGTATAAGTCAATTATAACGCTGCAAGTCGGCCCCACTCTGTAGGTAAATTACTTTATAACGCATATGAGCAAGCATTTAACTTTTCACATAAACAACTTTAAGACATTGCTGTTAATCTGTCTTCTAATAAAAAGAATATAATGTTGAAATGTGTATGGATAATATCAGTATAATGTCTGAGATATCGAAATGATCAAGCTATTCGAAAGAAAGTGTTTGGCCTTCTTAGTAGAAGAAATCACATAAAGACAACATAGACTATAGTAGAACATAAAACAGTGCAATAAACCGGAAGGTACATCGTGCCAAGTTATTTTACTTTTTCATAAAGACAATGGGGTTATCTTGATTAAAATGCATGTGATATTACTTATGTTCCTGCATTTGTATTCTATATATCTGTCTTTGTAAAACATGCCTAGAAAATGATATATATTTACAAATATCGATACATGACAATACGGAATGACAAGACCAGTTATACCTCTATTGTATTTAATTTTCTTTTCTTTTCTTTTCTTTTCTTTTCTTTTCTTTTCTTTTCTTTTTTTCTTTCTTTTCTTGTATAAACTTATATAGTGAAGCGATGCTGAAATGAATTGAAAACTTCATACATCTTATACATGTGCTGAAATATTTTTCTGTCTGATACAATGACAGTATCATAAATAACCAAATTGTTTTGGGACACTTACCGGCTATTTACATTCGGCATACGAGAGAGAGAGAGAGAGAGAGAGAGAGAGAGAGAGAGAGAGAGAGAGAGAGAGAGAGAGAGAGAGAGAGAGAGAGAGAGAGAGACGAAATGTTTTTAATCACACTGTTGTAAAGCAGACAATATTTTATTTAGCAAATTCCAGTCTTTCTATTGTGTATTTCACATTTTTTAAATAAATGGCTCAAAAATGAGATGAACTATGGACTTGAACAGAATCACTACTAAGTATCAATGAAGGGCAGAAACAGTTTATTTTCATATCTAGTATAGGATTCGATAATGTAAGTAATTGGCTTTTCCAGCTAGAAAAGAAAACTTTAAGTTAACATGATTATTTTGGAAGGATAGTGATTTATTATAGCCTTGTAATTTAACCTTGAAATATTTTATTGTCTGATACCAATGACATTATCATAAATAAACCAAATTGTTTGGGACACTTACTGGCTATTTACATTCGGCATAAGAGAGAGAGAAACAGAGAGAGAGAGAGAGAGAGAGAGAGAGAGAGAGAGAGAAGAGAGAGAGAGAGAGAGAGAGAGATATGTATTTTGTATGTCGCCTTTTTAATAAATGCCTCAAAATAAATATGACCTTTCTACTTTCATCATAATCACTATCAAGTAAAAATAAAGAGCAGAAACAGATTAATTTCATGTCTGGTATAGCATTAGATGACGTAAGTAATAGGTGTCTCCTGCTAGAAAAGAAGACTCTTAATAAACGTGAATATTTTGAAAGGATATTGTTTTCTCATATAATACTCAATCACACTGTTGTAAGGCAGACTATATTTTTATATAGCGAATTCCAGTCTTTCTATTGTGTATTTCGCATTTTTTAAATAAATGGCTGAAAAATGAGATGAACTATGGACTTGAACAGAATCACTACTCAGTAGCAATGAAGGGAAGAAACAGTTCATTTCATATCTAGTATAGGATAGATGTTTTAAGAAATTGGCTTTTCCAGCCAGAAAAGAAAACTTTTAATAAACATGAATATTTTGAAAGGATAGTCTTTTATTTTAGCCTTGGAATTGGCATTCCAGGTTAGAAAAGATAACTTGTTATACACATTAATATTTTGTTTAAGCCTTGTCAGACTGCCAGTGTCTTAAATCAGAACTCTCCTTTTGGGTATACTTACATCCTGTATCAGAGAGAGAGAGAGAGAGAGAGAGAGAGAGAGAGAGAGAGAGAGAGAGAGAGAGAGAGAGAGAGAGAGAGAGAAGAGAGAGAAAGAGAGAGAGAGAGAGAGAGAGAGATAGAAATATGTATTGTGTATTTCGCCTTTTTTAAATAAATACCTCAAAAATGATATGACCTTTCTACTTCATCATAATCACTATCAAGTAAAAAAAGAGCAGAAACAGTTTAATTTCATGTCTGGTATAGCATTAGATGACGTAAGTAATAGGTGTCTCCTGCTAGAAAAGAAGACTCTTAATAAACGTGAATATTTTGAAAGGATATTGTTTTCTCATATAATACTCAATCACACTGTTGTAAGGCAGACTATATTTTTATATAGCGAATTCCAGTCTTTCTATTGTGTATTTCGCATTTTTTAAATAAATGGCTGAAAAATGAGATGAACTATGGACTTGAACAGAATCACTACTCAGTAGCAATGAAGGGAAGAAACAGTTTATTTTCATATCTATTATAGGATAATTTGATGTAAGTAATTGGCTTTTCAAGCTAGAAAAGAAAACTTTTAGTAAACATGAATATTTTGAAAGGATAGTCTTTTATTTTAGCCTTGGAATTGGCATTCCAGGTTAGAAAAGATAACTTGTTATACACATTAAGATTTTGTTTGAGCTTTTTCAGGCTTCTAGTGTCTTAAATTCGAAGTCTCCTTTTGGGTATACTTACATCCTGTATCAAGAGAGAGAGAGAGAGAGAGAAGAGAGAGAGAGAGAGAGAGAGAGAGAGAGAGAGAGAGAGAGAGAGAGAGACGAACTATTTTCTCATGCAATACTCAATCACACTGTTTTAAAGCAGACAATATTTTTATTTAGCGAATTCCAGTCTTTCTATTGTGTATTTCACATTTTTTAAATAAATGGCTCAAAAATGAGATGAACTATGGACTTGAACAGAATCACTACTCAGTATCAATGAAGGGCAGAAACAGTTTATTTTCATATCTAGTATAGGATAAGATGTTGTAAGAAATTGGCTTTTCCAGCCAGAAAAGAAAACTTTTAATAAACATGAATATTTTGAAAGGACAGTCTTTTATTTTAGCCTTGGAATTGGCATTCCAGGTTAGAAAAGATAACTTGTTATACACATTAAGATTTTGTTTGAGCCTTGTCAGGCTTCTAGTGTCTTAAATCCGAAGTCTCCTTTTGGGTATACTTACATCCTGTATCAGAGAGAGAGAGAGAGAGAGAGAGAGAGAGAGAGAGAGAGAGAGAGAGAGAGAGAGAGAGAGAGAGAGAGAGAGAGAGAGAGAGAGAGAAAGAGAGAGAAAGAAAGAGAGAGAGAGAGAGAGAGAGAGAGAGAGAGAGAGAGAGAGAGAGAGAGAAATGTTTTCTCATACAATACTCAATCACACTGTTGTAAAGCAGACTATATTTTTATTTAGCGAATTCCAGTCTTTCTATTGTGTATTTCACATTTTTTAAATAAATGGCTCAAAAATGAGATGAACTATGGACTTGAACAGAATCACTACTCAGTATCAATGAAGGGCAGAAACAGTTTATTTTCATATCTAGTATAGGATAAGATGATGTAAGTAATTGGCTTTTCCAGCCAGAAAAGAAAACTTTTAATAAACATGAATATTTTGAAAGGATAGTCTTTTATTTTAGCCTTGTAATTGGCATTCCAGGTTAGAAAAGATAACTTGTTATACACATTAATATTTTGTTTGAGCCTTGTCAGGCTTCTAGTGTCTTAAATCCGAAGTCTCCTTTTGGTATACTTACATCCTGTATCCCAGAGAGAGAGAGAGAGAGAGAGAGAGAGAGAGAGAGAGAGAGAGAGAGAGAGAGAGAGAGAGAGAGAGAGAAGAGAGAGAGAGAGAGAGAGAGATTGAAATGAGGGAGAGAGAAATTGAAAAAATGGGAGAAGAGAGAGAGAGAGAGAGAGAGAGAGAGAGAGAGAGAGAGAGAGAGAGAGAGAGAGAGAGGAAATGTTTTTTCTTATACTACTCAATCACACTGTTGTAAAGCAGACTATATTTTTATTTAGCGAATTCCAGTCTTTCTATTGTGCATTTCGATTTTTTTGAAATAAATGGCTGAAAAATGAGATGAACTATGGACTTGAACAGAATCACTACTCAGTAGCAATGAAGGGAAAACAGTTTTTTTTATATCTAGTATAGGATTAGATGATGTAAGTAATTGGCTTTTCCAGCTAGAAAAGAAAACGTTTAGTTAACATGAATATTTTGAAAGGATAGTCGGTTATTTTAGTTTTTTAATTGCCATTCAAGGTTAGAAAAGATGACTTGCACTACACATTAATATTTTATTTTAGCCTTGCCAGACTGCTAGTGTCTTAAATGACAACTCTCCTTTTTGGTATACTTACATACTGTATCCCAGAGAGAGAGAGAGAGAGAGAGAGAGAGAGAGAGAGAGAGAGAGAGAGAGAGAGAGAGAGAGAGAGAGAGACGAAATGTTTTTAATCACACTGTTGTAAAGCAGACTATATTTTATTTAGCGAATTCCAGTCTTTCTATTGTGTATTTTCATTTTTTAAATAGATGGCTCAAAAATGAGATGAACTATGGACTTGAACAGAATCACTACTCAGTAGCAATGAAGGGAAGAAACAGTTTTATTTTCATATCTAGTATAAGATTAGATAATGTAAGTAATTGGCTTTTCCAGCAAGAAAAGAAAACTTTAAGTTAACATGATTATTTTGGAAGGATATTGTTTTATTATAGCCTTGTAATTTGCATTCCAGGTTAAAAAGATAACTTGCACTACACATTAATATTTTGTTTTAGCCTTGCCAGACTGCTAGTGTCTTAAATCACAACTCTCCTTTTTGGTATACTTACAACTGTATCAGAGAGAGAGAGAGAAGAGAGAGAGAGAGAGAGAGAGAGAGAGAGAGAGAGAGAGAGAGAGAGAGAGAGAGAGAGAGACAGAGAGAGACAGAGAAGAGAGAGAGAGACAGAGAGAGACAGAGAGAGACAGAGAGAGAGAGAGAGAGAGAGAGAGAGAGAGAAATTGAAATGAGAGAGAGAAATTTAAAATAATGAGAGAGAGAGAGAGAGAGAGAGACGAAATGTTTTTTCATGCAATACTCAATCACACTGTTTTAAAGCAAACTATATTTTCATTTACCGAATTTCAGTCTTTCTATTGTGTATTTCGCATTTTTTAAATAATGGCTGAAAAAATGAGAAGAACTCTGGACTTGAATAGAATCACTACTCAGTAGCAATGAAGGGCAGAAACAGTTTATTTTCATATCTAGTATAGGATTAGATGATGTAAGTAATTGGCTTTTCCAGCTAGAAAAGAAAACTTTTAATAAACATGAATATTTTGAAAGGATATTCTTTTATTTTAGCCTTGTAATTGGCATTCCAGGTTAGAAAAGATAACTTGCACTACACATTAATATTTTGTTTTAGCCTTGCCAGACTGCTAGTGTCTTAAATCAGAACTCTCATTTTTGGTATACTTACCAACTGTATCCCAGAGAGAGAAAGAGAGAGAGAGAGAGAGAGAGAGAGAGAGAGAGAGAGAGAGAGAGAGGAGAGAGAGACAGACGAACTATTTCTCATGCGATACTCAATCACACTGTTTTAAAGCAGACAATATTTTTATTTAGCGAATTCCAGTCTTTCTATTGTGTATTTCACATTTTTTAAATAAATGGCTCAAAAATGAGATGAACTATGGACTTGAACAGAATCACTACTCAGTATCAATGAAGGGCAGAAACAGTTTATTTTCATATCTAGTATAGGATAAGATGATGTAAGTAATTGGCTTTTCCAGCCAGAAAAGAAAACGTTTAATAAACATGAATATTTCGAAAGGACAGTCTTTTATTTAGCCTTGGCATTGGCATTCCAGGTTAGAAAAGATAACTTGTATACACATTAATATTTTGTTTGAGCCTTGTCAGGCTTCTAGTGTCTTAAATCAGAACTCTCCTTTTGGGTATACTTACATCCTGTATCAGCAGAGAGAGAGAGAGAGAGAGAGAGAGAGAGAGAGAGAGAGAGAGAGAGAGAGAGAGAGAGAGAAATGTTTTCTCATACAATACTCAATCACACTGTTGTAAAGCAGACTATATTTTTATTTAGCGAATTCCAGTCTTTCTATTGTGTATTTCACATTTTTTAAATAAATGGCTCAAAAATGAGATGAACTATGGACTTGAACAGAATCACTACTCAGTATCAATGAAGGGCAGAAACAGTTTATTTTCATATCTAGTATAGGATAAGATGTTGTAAGAAATTGGCTTTTCCAGCCAAAAAAGAAAACTTTTAATAAACATAATATTTTGAAAGGATAGTCTTTTATTTTAGCCTTGGAATTGGCATTCCAGGTTAGAAAAGATAACTTGTTATACACATTAAGATTTTGTTTGAGCCTTGTCAGGCTTCTAGTGTCTTAAATCCGAAGTCTCCTTTTGGGTATACTTACATCCTGTATCAGAGAGAGAGAGAGAAGAGAGAAGAGAGAGAGAGAGAGAGAGAGAGAGAGAGAGAGAGAGAGAGAGAGAGAGAGAGAGAGAGAGAGAAGAGAGAGAGAGAGAGAGATTGAAATGAGGGAGAGAGAATTGAAAAAAATGGAGAGAGAGAGAGAGAGAGAGAGAGAGAGAGAGAGAGAGAGAGAGAGAGAGAGAGAGAGAGAGAGAGAGAGAGGAAATGTTTTTTTCTTATACTACTCAATCACACTGTTGTAAAGCAGACTATATTTTTATTTAGCGAATTCAAGTCTTTCTATTGTGTATTTCGCATTTTTTAAATAAATGGCTGAAAAATGAGATGAACTATGGACTTGAACAGAATCACTACTCAGTAGCAATGAAGGGAAGAAACAGTTTATTTTCATATCTAGTATAGGATTAGATGATGTAAGTAATTGGCTTTTCAAGCTAGAAAAGAAAACTTTTAGTAAACAGGAATATTTTGAAAGGATAGTCGGTTATTTTAGTTTTTTAATTGCCATTCAAGGTTAGAAAAGATGACTTGCACTACACATTAATATTTTATTTAGCCTTGCCAGACTGCTAGTGTCTTAAATCACAACTCTCCTTTTTGGTATACTTACATACTGTATCCCAGAGAGAGAGAGAGAGAGAGAAGAGAGAGAGAGAGAGAAGAGAGAGACGAGAGAGAGAGAGAGAGAGAGACGAAATGTTTTTAATCACACTGTTGTAAAGCAGACTATATTTTTATTTAGCGAATTCCAGTCTTTCTATTGTGTATTTTGCATTTTTTAAATAGATGGCTCAAAAATGAGATGAACTATGGACTTGAACAGAATCACTACTCAGTACAATGAAGGGAAGAAACAGTTTATTTTCATATCTAGTATAAGATTAGATAATGTAAGTAATTGGCTTTTCCAGCAAGAAAAGAAAAACTTTAAGTTAACATGATTATTTTGGAAGGATAGTGTTTTATTATAGCCTTGTAATTTGCATTCCAGGTTAAAAAGATAACTTGCACTACACATTAATATTTTGTTTTAGCCTTGCCAGACTGCTAGTGTCTTAAATCACAACTCTCCTTTTTGGTATACTTACGAACTGTATTGAGAGAGAGAGAGAGAGAGAGAGAGAGAGAGAGAGAGAGAGAGAGAGGAGAGAGAGAGAGAGAGAGAGAGAGAGAGAGAGAGAGAGAGAGAGAGAGAGAGAGAGAGAGAGAGAGAGAGAGAGAGAATTGAAATGAGAGAGAGAAATTTAAAATAATGAGAGAGAGAGAGAGAGAGAGAGACGAAATGTTTTTTCATGCAATACTCAATCACACTGTTTTAAAGCAAACTATATTTTCATTTACCGAATTTCAGTCTTTCTATTGTGTATTTCGCATTTTTTAAATAATGGCTGAAAAAATGAGAAGAACTCTGGACTTGAATAGAATCACTACTCAGTATCAATGAAGGGCAGAAACAGTTTATTTTCATATCTAGTATAGGATTAGATGATGTAAGTAATTGGCTTTTCAAGCTAGAAAAGAAAACTTTTAATAAACATGAATATTTTGAAAGGATATTCTTTTATTTTAGCCTTGTAATTGGCATTCCAGGTTAGAAAAGATAACTTGCACTACACATTAATATTTTGTTTAAGCCTTGCCAGACTGCTAGTGTCTTAAATCACACTCTCCTTTTTGGTATACTTACCAACTGTATCCCAGAGAGAGAGAGAGAGAGAGAGAGAGAGAGAGAGAGAGAGAGAGAGAGAGAGAGAGAGAAATGTTTTCTCATACAATACTCAATCACACTGTTGTAAAGCAGACTATATTTTTATTTAGCGAATTCCAGTCTTTCTATTGTGTATTTCACATTTTTTAAATAAATGGCTCAAAAATGAGATGAACTATGGACTTGAACAGAATCACTACTAAGTATCAATGAAGGGTAGAAACAGTGTATTCTCATATCTAGTATAGCATTAGATTAGGTAAGTAATTGGTATTCGCCGCTAGAAAACAAAACTTTTAATAAACATGAATATTTTCAAAGGATATTCTTTTATTTTAGCCTTGTAATTGACATTCCAGGTTAGAAAGAGATAACTTACAATACACATTAATATTTTATTTTAGCCTTGCCAGACTGCTAGTGTCTTAAATCACAACTCTCCTTTTTGGTATACTTACATACTGTATCCCAGAGAGAGAGAGAGAGAGAGAGAGAGAGAGAGAGAGAGAGAGAGAGAGAGAGAGAGAGAGAGAGAGAGAGAGAGAGAAATGTTTTCTCATACAATACTCAATCACACTGTTGTAAAGCAGACTATATTTTTATTTAGCGAATTCCAGTCTTTCTATTGTGTATTTCGCATTTTTTAAATAAATGGCTCAAAAATGAGATGAACTATGGACTTGAACAGAATCACTACTCAGTATCAATAAAGGCAGAAACAGTTTATTTTCATATCTAGTATAGGATTAGATGATGTAAGTAATTGGCTTTTCCAGCCAGAAAAGAAAACTTTAATAAACATGAATATTTTGAAGGATATTCTTTTATTATAGCCTTGTAATTTGCATTCCAGGTTAAAAAAGATAACTTGCACTACACATTAATATTTTGTTTTAGCCTTGCCAGACTGCTAGTGTCTTAAATCACAACTCTCCTTTTTGGTATACTTACATACTGTATCCCAGAGAGAGAGAGAGAGAGAGAGAGAGAGAGAGAGAGAGAGAGAGAGAGAAGAGAGAGAGAGAGAGAGAGAGAGAGAGAGAGAGAGAGAGAGAGAGAGAGAGACGAAATGTTTTTTCATACAATACTCAATCACACTGTTGTAAAGCAGACTATATTTTTATTTAGCGAATTCCAGTCTTTCTATTGTGTATTTCGCATTTTTTAAATAAATGGCTGAAAAATGAGATGAACTCTGGACTTGAACAGAATCACTACTCAGTAGCAATGAAGGGAAGAAACAGTTTATTTTCATATCTAGTATAGGATTAGATGATGTAAGTAATTGGCTTTTCCAGCTAGAAAAGAAAACTTTTAGTAAACATGAATATTTTGAAAGGATATTCTTTTATTTTAGCCTTGTAATTGGCATTCCAGGTTAGAAAAGATAACTTGCACTACACATTAATATTTTGTTTTAGCCTTGCCAGACTGCTAGTGTCTTAAATCACAACTCTCCTTTTTGGTATACTTACAAACTGTATCCCAGAGAGAGAGAGAGAGAGAGAGAGAGAGAGAGAGAGAGAGAGAGAGAGAGAGAGAGAGAGAGAGAGAGAGAGAGAGAGAGAGAGAGAGAGAGAGAGAGAGAGAGAGAGAGAGAAAGAGAGAGAGAAAGAGAGAGAGAAGAGAGAGAGAGAGAGAGAGAGAGAGAGAGAGAGAGAGAGAGAGAGAGAGAAGAGAAATGTTTTCTCATACAATACTCAATCACACTGTTGTAAAGCAGACTATATTTTTATTTAGCGAATTCCAGTCTTTCTATTGTGTATTTCGCATTTTTAAATAAATGGCTCAAAAATGAGATGAACTATGGACTTGAACAGAATCACTACTCAGTATCAATGAAGGGAAGAAACAGTTTATTTTCATATCTAGTATAGGATTAGATGATGTAAGTAATTGGCTTTTCCAGCTAGAAAAGAAAACTTTTAATAAACATGAATATTTTGAAGGATAGTGTTTTATTTTAGCCTTGTAATTGGCATTCCAGGTTAGAAAAGATAACTTGCACTACACATTAATAGTTGTTTTAGCCTTGCGAGACTGCTAGTGTCTTAAATCACAACTCTCCTTTTTGGTATACTTACATACTGTATCCCAGAGAGAGAGAGAGAGAGAGAGAGAGAGAGAGAGAGAGAGAGAGAGAGAGAGAGAGAGAGAGAGAGAGAGAGACTTTCTTATACGTAATTCAATCACATTGTTGTAATCTATGTTTTATTTTTATTTCTATATCCCTGTGTTTGAATTGTGTATTCTCCTTTTTAATTAATGCTTTAGGAATTAGATGAACTTTGTACTTTAAGAGAATCACTACCAAATAACATTTAAGTGCAGAAAGAGTTAAACTTCAGAACTAGTATAACGTACTTAAAAATATTTTACTACGTATTGGACGGCTATGATGTTGACTTGATCAGCTAATCCGCTGATACGCACAGCCGATTAACAAGTTGGTAATGTTTGCTGAGCAATTACATTGGTGTGTACACTGGCTGGAGAGAAGATAAGCACTTGTAGGCAATACACAAAGCAGTCAGACAGTTTGGAGTCGAAATATTTATTTGAATTTCACAGTCAAAATTAATAAAATAAAAATAAGATAAGGGGACGGACTGATGTGCCCTCTGGTGTGTTGGCAAAGATTAGAAGATCTGTGCTGCGGCATTTTGTAATACTGACGTGTTTTGTAATAACTTACGCAAAATGTAATAGGGGGTATCAGCATTTTGTAATAACTGACGCATTTTGTAATAACGTCTGCAGTATTTTGTAATAAACCAGTCTACGCGTTTTGTAACAAGGGTATCAGCATTTTGTAATAAAAAATTGTCTACGCAAAATGTAACAAGGGTATCAGCATTTTGTAATAATTCGCACTTTGTAATAACAGTTAACGCATTTTGTAATAATTTTAAAAACTTTTCCCAGTTTTAAAGCATTAACTGATATTTTATTGACTTTGGAATGGTATTACAAAGTGTGTGTTTACTCGGTAAGTAAGTACAAAAAATTGATCGCTCCCTGACTTCAATTTCAAGTTAGAAAGACTTAATTTTAGATAGCTGTCAATCAATTTTTTTACAAACTGATCATCTGAGGCAGGTAACTACTAAATTTGACTGGTTATTGTCATATATTTGAGAGAATCATATATGGTATACACACTCAGTTGATTTATTAAATAGAGGTTAACGACATTGCAGGTACATACTCAGATAAAATAAAATAAACTAACATAAAATAAATTATTATACATCTGACTACGCAAACGATAGAATCGAGCTTCCGTAAAAACGGGCACTAACGGGCATGCGATAACCCCTTTCACTTTCATATTGATGATAAAAATTGCGTCATTGAATGGCTTACATGGAGGAAACCCCTAGCGCGACGTCTGTCACAGGCAGGCACCTCCATGTTGTGAGCGAAACTCCATACTGTACTTTTAAAATAACTTCTGATAGAAGAAACGAAGGTATAATGTATTACGACTGTTTGAAGGTGAAAAATATTATGAGGTAATAACGAAAGTGTTCACCAAGACGGCACTGTACAGATATGGCACGACATCGCTGCTCGGCTCGTGCTCGAAAATAGGTCAGAATAATCTGATGTTCAAGTGATTTGACTTGTTTAGCTACTAAAGCGGAAGTATATCTGACCTGTTGAGTATGTATGTATGTATGTATGTATGTATGTATGTATGTATGTATGTATGTATGTATGTATGTATGTATGTATGTATGTATGTATGTATGTATGTAGGCCTATGTATGTAGGCCTATGTATGTATCTCTGCATCTATGTTGGTAGGGAGGGAGGGAGGGAGGGAGGGAGGGAGGAAAGAGTGCCTGAGTATGCCTGTCTATCTATCTATCTGTCTGTCTGTCTGTCTGTCTGTCTATCTATCTTTCTATGGCTGTTATCATTTAATGATAATGGCAGATATTTGGCAGGTATAACCATAAGGATAGCGAGTCAAATTTAGCTTAATCATAGTATTGCAGGGCAGCTTATTCTAGCTCGTTGGCTAGACAAATTTTACCATTGGAGAAAACACAACCATGGCTCAGTAGATATGAAGTTTCACCTTTTACATGCAAGGAAAAGTGGCAGGTCTGTCGATAGAGCTTTATTTCGTCCTTGTATATTAAAAATTAATTATCCTCCGTATTTTAATTGGCTGCTTCACGTCAATGTTTATTAGTCCCCCAGACGAAGTCTTAGGGACTTATGGTTTGGGTTCCGTCCGCCCGTCCGTCGACGAAGATATCTCACATGTCTGGGCCAATTTCCTTCAAACTTCGTACAGGAATAATGCATTATAGCATACATGTGCACGTCCATTGTTTTGGGTGTGGCACGCATAATTAGTGCTAATTTGCATAATTAGTGATTTTTGAAAATAGAGCTCTGTTTCTTAAGAGATAGCACCAAATTTGACGAAACTTTGTGCAAATGTCGGTCACACACAGCTCTAATAGCACATAAAGACATTGTCAGTATTGTTTAATTGATTGTTAATTTGCATAAATAATGCATTTTCATAATTCCACTAATATATCGAAAAATACTGACTCAAATTTAATGAAACTCTTACAGATGTATACATACCAGAATTGTTACTTTCTGCAAAGGGCATATGGCAGGATTATGTCAATTAATAGCTAATTTGCATATTTGATCAATTTTATAATTAGGGTACTAAGTCAAGAAATACCCACTCGAATTCGATGAAAACACGGTAGAGATGCTGATATACCAGAGCTGTAACAGTATGCAAAGACAGTTAGCAGGATCATGTCATTTAATTGCTAATTTGCATATTTTATGAATATTTGTAATTAAGGAAATATGTCTAGAAATACGAGAGCAAATTTGATGAAACTTGGTATAGATGTTGATCTCAAAGTGTTGTAATAGCTAACAAAGACATTCAGCAGTCTCTTGTCAATTAATCGCTAATTTGCATATTTAATGAACTTTCCTAATTAGTGTGCTATGTCCAGAAATGTTGCACCAAATTTGATGAAACTTGGTACAGATGTTGATCTCAAAGTGTTGTAATAGCTAACAAAGACATTCAGCAGTCTCTTGTCAATTAATCGCTAATTTGCATATTAATGAACTTTCTTAATTAGTGTGCTGTGTCCAGTAATATTGCACCAAATTTGATGAAACTTGGTACAGATGTTGATCTCAAAGTGTTGTAGTAGCATGCAAAAACATTAATCATATCATATCAATTAATTGCGTATTGCATATGTAATAAATTTTCATAATTACGCTGATACGTCAGGAAATACTGCTTCAGATTTGTTGAAACTTGGTATAGATGTTGAGCTCATCTTGTTCTAACTGTGTATAGGTACATTTATCAGTATAATGTTAATAAATTGCTAATTTGCATATTTCGTGACTTTTCCTTATTAGTGTTATACGTCCAGAAATCCTGCATCAAATTCTATGAAACATCGTACAGATATTGATCTTCCAGTAGTGTAAAACTGAATAGTGACATCCTGTTGATGAATTATTTATTGACTTATTTAATGACCTTTTGTGATAAGGGTGGCACCCCAGATTTGCTGAATAGGGAAACAATGTTTGTAATGAGAGATCTATATTCTGAATGACTGCACTAAATCTGATGACACTTGCTACAGATGTTGATCATACAAAGATTTACCAGTCAAGAAAGGTGTTTTAATTTTAGCAGTATCAATAGCTAATTATAGGAAGTCTCTTCTTTACTGAACATGAGGACATTTTTGGTTCACATCTGGTGTTCTGACTTTTTTATGTCAAGAGCCATTACTCAGACATGCCTAGACCAGTTTCTTGCATATAATTTGAATTTTGACATTTAAAAAGCCAGGGCATGGCATACCTAATTCTGTCAAACTTGGTAAAAGGACATAGCCCTATGCCACTACTTGTTTACAATCCAATCCAATGAGGGCATCAGTCACAGACAGGGCTTTGGTACCCGCATTTCCTGTTTCATGCACATCATATCGACTTCAATTTTTAGTCACTTCCAGTGACAAATTCCCAATTACAAGGGGGGACTATGTCATTGTCAATGATTTGTTTCAGTATATTTTGATAAATATCAGCTGTCAGCATTGACATATTAACGTGCCCCCCTCTTATTACCGTAAATCATCGACAATAAACTTTAGAGAAACACATATCATACGTATAGAAGTTGCTTAAAATACTGCAACCTTTCGTACGTTTATTTTCCACTTTAATCGGCCGTTTTATGTCAAATTCACTTTTTCTAACAAAATGTCATGACATCGCGCTTCATATATGTGAAAATGTTACTAGTGAGAGCATGTCTTCAGTTAGCGGTAGTCGATTATGAAGAGCATTATCAATGAGAAAGCAGTTTCCTGTCACAAAAGTGCATCTCGGCCTCAATTTTGACGTGCAATATAAATTTAAAGAATATACTCGGCTGTGCGTGGTGATTTTGTCTAAAATATCCAGTTGCTCTTTATAGAAAAGGTGTACGAAACGTCTTGTGATAAATTGCGCAGAGTTAGAGCAGTGCTATGAGCAATCACGTATACTTGATCAGTTTTTATAAAACGTAAATCTGTAAAGAGTTGCCAATCATGATCGACAGCTAATATGGGAAGACAGTTTGACCTTGTTTTCCCACGTAAGCTGATGTCTTGAATGAAAAAAAGAGTCTGAAAAAGTAAATGTGACTGATGTACCTATATCAATTTGAACCGTCATACTGACATATGGATTTATTTGCCCAGAAGCGATCCATTTCTGGTTTACAAGTAAAGATACATATAGAAATAAATTTCAGCTTAGGGATGACCTTGTTGTCTTGACTGCGCAATATTGGTTGAAAAAATGTTTCATGGAAAGAGCAGAGTCGTTACCTTAATGTAGTTCCAGCTGCCCGACATTTGGTTCACAAAAACAGCAAAAAGTTAAACTGACTTAATAGTGTCCGAACAACGCCCGCTGAGGTTGATTTGGTGATAGTACGTGATCACCTGTTCTGAACCGTTGGTAACAGTGTTGAAAGTTAAATTGAGTCTTGAAATAAGGAAACCAACGCCATGGGACGATTATTTTACAAACAATTACACTCATAATTGTTGGCCTGATACCGGGAATCAGTTGAAAACAGACCCCCTCATCTGACGTTATTTTGATAACCTTGTACAGGTAGTGAGATATTATCTCGACATCATTATATGCTGTTACATTTTTACGTATTCAGAAACCACAAAGCATTTTGAAATACCTACAATATCAGCGGATGTTTATAATTATTACAAAATGCGTTAACTAATGTTACAAAACGCGTTTTATTACAAAACGCTGATACCCTTATTACAAATCGCGTAAACAATATTTTATTACAAAATGCTGATACCCTTATTACAAAATGCGTAGACCATTTTATTACAAAATGCTGATACCCTTATTACATTTTGCGTAAGTTGTTACAAAATGCGTCATATTACAAAATGCCGCAGTACAAGATCCACAAAATAAAGAGAACAATTCATGATCAAATGAGAGCACTGAGGAGACGTGGACAACGAAGAATGAGCCCTTAATTCATCAGAAATAATAGTGTGGAACCTGGACAAACAAATCGATACTTCAAAGGAATTAAAATATTGTCATCACGCCACAGTTATCATAAATTAAAAAGCCAGCGGAAATGTCGCGACCGATGAATCCGAACACCAAATGTCTCTCACAGTGTCGACCTCAGCTGTACTTGGACTTTCCGAAACTAGATTTATCATGCGTGTTTTTTACATCCATGGATTCATCAATTTCCACAATACAGACGGGTCACAAATATGTTCAGAAGCATGATCGCAAAGACAAAAGAAACAAATTTCTGGACAATTATGAAGGAAATCAGTAACATAGTTTGATCTTATATACGTGTGATTTTTGGTCCGTGGAACAAGTAATGCAAATGAGAAGATACAAAGTATTTTGGCTCTCTTTACGAACGCTCTGTGAATTTGAATTTACTCTAGATCTGATCTGTTACGTAACAGGCTACTGTTTTTGGCAACTGCACTATTAAAACGGAGTCAATATGGCCATTCCTGTCGGGACTATTTTGTATATGACAACAAATTTGATATATAAAATGTGAGAGAGGTGATGAAATACCCATGCGACGGAATTTCTGCCTCGATGACATGAACAAACTAACCCTAACCCTAAAATGTGTGTAGGATTTAACTTGCTTGTTTTAGAACTTCACTCGCTTACGCTTGCTCCGTTCCAACAATTTGGTCAGCAAGCCCCAATTACTGGCCCTTACTCAGACTGCTTCACTCTACACAAAAACTAACCAGTCGAAATTGAGAGAGTGATCGGAAGAAAGTGGAAATTTCTTATATTTCATCGTTATTATCTAGTCAGTGCCGCTATTACAAAGCGTCTTTGTTTTGTGTTCGGAGATTCGTCGTCATCATTTTGGCATGCCACTGCTTCATCCTTGCCAAGTTTGTTCATCTGTCGTGACTTGAAGAAATAAATTACGAAAAGTCAACAGAAATACAACCAACTTCTCTCAACACTTCCCGTTCTGCCATGGTGGACGTAAAAGATAAAAGATAGTAAGACATGAATCATTGCACTCAATTATTGAAGATAAGTTGCCTATAAAAATAGTTTATCCTGAAGCCGCATGGATGTTAGGTCCAAGCCTAAAGTGTGTGCGTCCGACATGTAGAATGTATGTCTGTGTTGGAAATACCGTGATGACGATAGTGCTGACAGCTTTTGTTTCAAAGTTAAACTTATGGCCGTAGAGCAAGGGCAGCAGGAAAGAGAGAGCACAGCAATTACTAGCTATGAAATTTCCCTAAATTCGTGGTAAAGCAGGAAGTATTGTCTTTTCAAGATGTCACGTGCCAAAGCGGGGCCAATCAAGTGATTGGAATGTGGTTTAGTACAGGTGTTATATTGTTGATGTGTTCTATTTATTAAGTTGTGAGTGCTTCTCTCGGCACTATTTTACAAGTGGTATACCCACAACTGATAACATCAAATAGCCGTACACAAAACACAGACGCCTTGTAATTATGGCAATGTGTATTGTTTACGGCGATTTGACGTCATCAGTTTGTGGCTATACCACTTGTAAATTGATGCCCTTCTCTCCGCGCATGTTTAGTTTTTCTCCTGTATTTTCGTTCTCTCAATGCTCGGATGGCTCATCAGCGGACAGGCATTGTAGAGTGTGATACAAGGGCAAGTGCAGGAGGCTGTAGCTAAGAACAGTGACAAGCTTTTGAGGAATTTGGAAAAAAAAATTGTGACAAGCAGAATGCAAGGTCTTGAGGACGTTATTGCAGCTAATCAACGAGTATTTCCACAGTCACACATTAATGGTATCAACTTAAAGGGTAGACCCACCTTCCTTGAGTGATTTTGGTCATTTTTTGTTTTATGGTAAATTTTGAATCTGTCTTATATGGCCTTTGAGTGGACGATAAGTTTGAAACCATATCATACTCGGAAATGAGTTAGATTTTAACAAAAATGAACATTGTAGGCCAGTTCGCGTGCCGTGTTTTTCTAATGTCTTAACGGTTTCCAGATTAGTCAAGGCTATCTCAAGAGCGTAAGTAGATTATGTTAATTCCGTCCGGAGGAGTGCGCATGCGTCAGTCTTCTTCCCAGCTGCCGGCAGGAAGTATGTCATGGCTACTGAACATGCTGAAGGTAGCCGTCGATTGCAAAAGCATGGTCCACAAAAGCGAAATATCAAGCATATGGCCGGGAATGAGAGGACAGTTAAAATTGTCAGAGTTACAGTCAGGCTTAAAACTCCAGTTTCCGATGCGTTGAAAAGGTGTAAACTGGAAATGGTCGCAAGCGAGGACTGTAACGCAGAACGCTTACTCATTCAACAAGTTGCCTGTCCCGTTTTTCTCGAGGGTCTATGACTAAACTGAGCTTCGAACAAAAGCTTGTGATACATCTTGCACACAACAGAGAGGCTGCTCGTTGTAGTTTACGTTATTTTTACCTCGTTTTCCTATGATACGTATTTAATAAAACTGTTCCCGTATAAAACAAATAACGGCCGAAAATCCAAATAGTATAGGTCTTTGTCTTTACATGTTTGCCAAATAACTTGAAGTCCAACATTCAAAATTAATCGCCGCCGAAAACCAAAACGTACATTTGTGTCCGCTAACAAATGACGTGGACTCAATGCAAAGTATAGTCTGACATTCAATGACCCCGCCCCAATCAAACTAGGCTACTCCGAAAATCCAAAAATTTCGTCTTTTTCTGATAACAGTATACATGTTTGTCTGCACTGACATTCAAAATTGGTCCCGCTCCGAACTAATTGCGACTGTTTATAAAAATGTCAGATGATTTTTTTACGTCTGCAAATGCCCAGTGAAATCCGGCAACCAAAACTGTTACCGGCCCCGCTTACGTTACGCTTTACTCGTAAAGCATGCAATGAAGATTACGTTCCTAGCCTGTACGTCACCACAAGTTTTCTATAATTTTTTTGTGAAAATGGTTGCGACGTCTTTTTGTTTCGACAGTTGGGCGAGCAACATTCCTCTCCGTAGAAATTAGAAATATGCCAATAGTTTGAAATTTTATAACGAGAAAACCGCGCCGGTGTCTGCTCTGCCCGGTTTGGAAACGTGAGCTTAAATTCTATGCGGACACAGAGGGAACGTGATGCGGGTAACGCACGTACAGTTTTGCTATATTACATTAGAATGATGCCGTGATTTATAATGTAAACACAATGTTGACCTAGCATTTGTTTTTCAATCTGTACCGGAGCTAATCATACAGCAGACATAATTTGTCTCGATCAACTGAACTTTTATTGGCGGACTGCTCATGAAGTGAGTCGAAGTCCAGGGTCGAAATCAATCTCGATTGAAAAGTATGCGATATTTCACAGCACAAATTCATGTCGGTATAGCTTTAAAATGATTGCGATTGAATTGTTATTAGGTAATTATAAACTTATGCGGTAAATTTAAAGAAACCAAAATTGAAAATGATAGAATAATTTCCATGAACTAAAAAAAATTAAACAACCATGAACGTGCTTTTTCTGAATCAGCAACTACTTTTCTCTGTGGATAAACTCAATCACGCTGAAAAAGAGTGCTGCTGGTCTGTCTATCGTCGTTAGTAAAGTAGTTCAATGGACAGTCGCCACCGGAGAACGACGAATGCTCGTTTCCACATATCAGCCAACACATATTCAACTGTTTGACTGAAGTTCACGCATTTCATTATTTGTACAAAATTCGACCGTCGCGATTTTAGAATGACGCATTCAGTTTAATATCAGCCTTGTCACAGATTCACATCTGTTTTAGGTACTCGCCTCCATCGTACTCGCGAAGCCAAAACAAGTCGCTTTTAGAAATGTTCAAGTTTCGTGTCAGAATCGATTTATTTCAGTTTTTCGCCAACTTTTTATCTTACTATTCGGAAATCGTTTTAGATACAAGATATTGTCAGGTGCTATATTTAGTTTAGCCTAACGATGGGTTCTAACCTGGCACAACACAA
Organism: Ptychodera flava; assembly: GCF_041260155.1. Lineage (NCBI taxonomy): Eukaryota > Metazoa > Hemichordata > Enteropneusta > Ptychoderidae > Ptychodera > Ptychodera flava. The sequence goes on from NC_091934.1 coordinate 12,293,707, forward strand.
AGTTAGCCCGGCACTGGTGCTTCTGAAGTCGGTAACCGCGTTCATGCAGCTGTCCGTTTTTAGCTCCATGCTATGTTCAAGGCGGACTGTGGTCGTACTTCAACATGCAGTACGGAACGTAAAAGCTAACGTACGCAACACGGCGTCTGAATGAACTTCGTTTTTGTCGGTATGTACCACATTGTAAATTCATTGTCACGTGTCTCTCTCCGGGCAGGAAGCTGAAAACGCGATGACGATTGCGCAACCAAAAGAGAGGAAAACAATGTCATCGGACTTGACATGCAAAATCACATACATTTTACGAAGTATATACGCAGCCAGCCATTTCTTCGCTTGATAATCAAATTTTACCTGGTACACTATAGTGCACAGTTAATACGCTAGTTTGTATTTAGCAAGAAGATTATCCCCAGATTTAGCTCGGAATGGCCGTTTCAGTGTTCACTTTCTTCCAATTTTCACGTCATGTATCATTTCATTCATACCACAAATTCAGACAATTGTGTAAAAAGTCCTGTACTTCATTATGGGCTGGGAATTTCCACCGAAAATGTGAGCGAACCGGAATTATACATGAGAGAAAATGCCGAGAGAGTTTGACCGGTTGACCTCGCTGTTAATTTTATGCAGGAAATTACAATAACAATGCTTGGTCGAATGACGCAGTGCCTTGAGGATGGGATCACCAGTGGTATATGGGGAGGAGTACCTTCCCGATGGTGATAAGTGGTGCAGATTACCGTCGCCTAGGTGACTGGCGTATACGCGTGCCAAAAGACACCTATGGTTGATTTCCTGTTGACCAGTCGGATGGCAGAGTTGCAAATACCTGGACTGAACCATTTGGTTTTTTGTGGGTGTCGGTGGTACTTTGACAATATAAGTAAAATGCACATATATTGAGTTTATTGTCTTGTTTATGAGCGGCCAGTATTTCCAACAGCATAAATTATGTGCATTTGCCCTTGAAGGAATAAATAATTTTCGAATAAAACATCGCGAATGTAACTACCTTCCTAACCCCTTGACTACCTATGGCGCCGGATATATCCGGCGCCATATTGAATTACCATATACCTTGAGTGCCGGAAATATCCGGCACAGTTAAATAGGCGTATTTGCTTCGTTTTTGTTGCTAAAAATCCCTTAATTTCGGCGTCGGCACGCAGTGCGACTAGGATTGATGTATTCCGATCTGGCCTGAATGTGATTGCGCCCCCGTACGTCCGAGTATGGACAAAATCCGGAAGCAAATGTCGTGACCCATGACCTCGACCCTGAAAGGTCAGGCTGATCACAGAAGCGTCGAACTGATTGTTTACAGTTTTCAGAAGTACTGACGATCACGAAGATTTTTATGGTTTGTTTTTTTAATTAAATGGAATGTTTATTTATTGAAAACAAATGATTTATAAGTAAATATGTTCTATTAACAGCAATATTCGTGAATGAAGCTAGAGGAAATACAATTTTTTACTATGAGCCAGTGAAATTTTATAGCATCCATATTATCAATATGACTGGTCACATGACTGGTCATGTGTTTGGTCATGTGATATGTTGTTCCCTAAAATGTATTTTTAAATATTGTGAATTATGTTTTGATAAATCATAACCATTTTAGATGCATGTTTCTGCAAGGAAGACATAATGCAGGTGTTTACAAATATAAAATGTGTTGATTTTCAAATACAGAATCATGTCAGATGCTGATGTTTGTAGTTCATTTACTCTGCCTTTTGTGAGAAAAATCTTAAATAGGTACATCTATAAATAAAGTAAAGGGTAGTTATTATTACATATATGTAAAGACAATGCCATGAAAATTGCAACTGTATTCAAATTTGCGTCATTTTATGGATTCAAAACACGTCCTGAAGCTTCAAATATTCATATTCTTTGCCAACTCTGGTCACATGATGTGTCATGTGATCAGTCACGTGACCTGGAAATACAAAACTTATGTATGAAAAAGTGGGAAATTTCATGCTGATTCAGAAAATATATGGTTTATTGGTACTTACTTAATTTTTACTCTAAGCAGTGTTCATGCAATGACCACAGACAAGATTTTATCAATATTTACATAAGGGGCCTGGTATATAGGAATACATTGGCCTTGGTAGTCAAGGGGTTAAGCTCGACGTACACTTAAGTGCCCCAAAGAACCATGAAATCGCCCGACTTTCGATTGAAGAGATGAGTTTTGCCAAACCGCGTATACAGAAAAAGTGGCAGATGACTTTATTTTAGAATCATAGACAGTATAGCGAGATGTAAAAAATGTGAAACAGGCTCCCCACCTAACTATCCTAAATGTTTTTGTGTCGAGTTTGTGTTTGATTCGTTTCGAAAATGTGTTCCTACATTCTTATCCGATTGTTTGTGTTAATGAAATGTTTGTTTCGCTTTGGATATTGTAGAGAAGTTTGGATTAGTGTGTACGGTAATGTTTTGTTTGTGTGGGGAAAGCTTATGGCGAGACGCAGCCGGACCTATGTTGTTACAAAAGTTGATAGAGTCGCCCTTTGACGCTTGCGTTTCGAAGCCCGAGTGTGGTTTCTCATCAGTCGCAGTGTAGATTCTTTCCTTAGTTTGTGTTTGTGAAAATTTATTTTAATGCATTTTAGTGGTCTTGCTTTCCGATTAGCGAGGCAAGTATATTAATTTTGGTCACGTTGTGAGTCCGTTTGGTGGTTCGGTTTGTTTGTTCTATATTTCTTTACTTCGGTAAATTTTGTTTTGACTGGTGTGTCTTTTAGATTTTTGCGGAGGTTTGTGAATTTTTAGGCAATAAGTACCACTGCGGGGTACGGATTTTATGTTTATTGGATCAAGATACTTACAAGTATCCTGGTTGATGTGCTTGTTCTCGTACATTTTAATTAATAGTTCATTTACTTTGTTTACTGTTTGTTCTGGCTTGTTGTGTATAATACTGAGTGTTACGTAATTGCCTTTCGCATTCGAGTACGTAATCGTTTGTGTTGACAATAACGAAAAACCGACCCTTGTCGAAGGGTTATTTTCCCAAAATTGTCCAATGTTTGCAAGCTGGTTTATCGCGATTCTTTGGCACGCGACATGTTTTGTTTCTTGTTTGAAAGGGTATCTCTAGAAGTGCGAGTTTAGAAGCTTCAGATAGCTTTCAAGTTTTTGTTTTTTTTGTTGTTCGTGGAGTCCAATTTGACTTTCTTTGAATTGGTGTTGTTGCGATTGTTTGTGTCTCACGATGTACCGTAGTCACATTATACGACTTTATTTGTTGAAATCCTGAGGTGGTTTTATTCTGTTTGGTTTTGTTGGTGTCCGAATGAATTTTAAGTCTTTTGCCTAGTACTATTTTTCGGAGTTTCATAGTTTGAGCGATGATAGGTTGTTGTTGAATTTCATGTTGTTGTCGGCTTTTCTTTGGAAATAGCTGATTTATTTCCACGGCCATGTTTCTGTTACGTTACTGTGATTGTTTATTTTGTATTTAATGTTGTGTTTCAGTTGTTTGTTATGTGTACGATTTTTGTTATTTCTTTTAAGTGTTTGTGTGTTCTATGTCATCTTATCGTATTTTTTGGTAGTTCCCTTTTTGAGTATTTGGTGGCCCTGAAAGGGCCGCTTGGTATGGGTTTTTGTTAGCGCTTGGCGCGTTTGTTTTGGCGATAAGCCTAGCTTTTTATGCTTCTTTTCGCCGATTCGATGTGCTTGGTGAGTAGGTGTTTGCCGCCTTCTTGTCACTGTGTGTGCTTACATGGACAGTCTGCATAGCCCTTGAATGTGGTCTCGATTTTGATCAAACTTACAATTTAGGAGTATATATCAAAACTGATAAATGATTTATGTGATTACTGTAGCTATAGATAGGCTACATTCAGGACGGGCAGCGACGGGCAGTAATTAGTAGGCAAAGCAGGTGGTTTTCACCGTGGGCAGAACTCGGTGCAATGATACTGAACATTAATAGTAAGCCTGTCACCTTGAAGGTAATGCTGTAGGTGAAACAAGGACACACGATGGTACAAACAACACCACAAGTGAAACGTACACACAGAAATACACGCGTTCCTACGTTGTGCCCACCCGGGCCACGCGATTAAAATATGACTGATACTGCTGGATAGTGTTAATTGGGTCGGTAAACAGTCAATTAATAGTTTAATTGACTACCTGGGTGATTGGCAGGTCGTGTCCAACGACGCATATGCAAAGCAGGCCAAAAGACAAAAGCCCCCAAAGTTATTGACAGCTGGCCAGGGGTCACCATGAATATGTAATGAAGCTTCACTACGCAGAAACTGCGTAGTCAAGCCCTTCTTAACCGGTCAAACTCTCTCGGCATTTTCCGGCATGTAGATGACTTTGTGCGACTCCAAGGGTCGCATACACATTTCTGCGATTTACTCCGTTCCGTTTTTGGCAATGTATCGCAACTTCTGGAGAGTGTAACTTGGCGCCACATTGACGGATTAGCCTTATCTTTGCACAGGTTGTAGTTAGTGACTGTTTCTACAAAACTGTGTCTCAGAATTCCGATAATGTTCCAAAAACAAAAGATATTGTGACAAACGTGGACAAAAGCCGTTAATTTATTCAGAATCCACCACTTCTCACTTTCAAGGCTAATTGTGCAAAAACAAAGCGGAGTATCAAAAATCCAAGACACGGTTTTTTACACACCTTACCCTACTATCGATTGCAGTAAAACGACTCACCAATTGCCATCACCCTCTCGTACTTACACTTTTTAAGTGAAAAACTCAAAAACACACATTTTTGAGCAAAACAAACACACGCAAACAGGTTTTGAAATATTCTTACAATTTTATAATCTTCAATGTCGAGCTACCCAAACATATACTACATGACGGGTTAAAGATTCATTTTAATGGTGAAAAATCAGGTTAAAGAAATGTGTCTGCGAATGTGGGTCTCCCCCTTAATCAAGGAGGCTAAGTACACTGTAACGCCATTCAGTTTTAAGACAAAAGGGTGCGAGGAGCAGTTTAAGTTAAACCAGAAGATAGCTCTAATCCATTTTGCAACAAGAAAGCCCTCAAGTTACAACTGCCTAAGTGCATATCGCAAAGATATGGAAATTATAGCTGATAGACATAGACACAAACACAACCACAGACAAACCGAATGATAAAACACTCTGTCTGTGACATACGTTGGTACGAATGGCCAATAAATCTGATCGTAGGTGTTATGGTGGAGGAATATGAGACCCAAGAGCTAAATGAAGGATCTGATGACGAAAAAAGAATTTATAAGGCCTAAGCTAGAGCTAAAACAAGAAACAAGAGCACTTGGCCAAGCGACGCGCCAAAAGGGTAATATCGGGCAATTTCTGATGGAGTCCTTACCAAACCGAGGACAAAAAGATTATTTCCTCAGCAGCTTACAGCAGCAAAACATAAGAGAACAATCAGGATCGTGTTATGATGATTGTCGTGAATTACATTATTGATTATATTTTACTGTTATTATTATTGTTTACATTGTTATTCAGTCATTTCCTGTTCAAACCAGTAGTGTTCTAGTATTACACGCGTTCCTGTGGGAAACTGACACAAACTTTATGGACCAGGCCATTCTAGCCAATCACAACGCAGCCCGCTAAAATTGTTTTGTCCTACCGAGCCTATAGCATATAAGCACGCATGCCATGTATTTTTGGGCACTGTGCTGTCAGCGTGAGCGTGAGCGTGAGCGAGAGAGACACATTTAAGTCATGTTACAATACTGCAGTCAATAAACGTGCGTTCCCAGTTACAGTTCAGCCAAGTGTCATTGTCTTGTATCGTCACCCACTCATTGCTGTGAAACGAACCCCCTTCCATTGTGGCTCACCCACAATTTGGTGCCGAGACCAGGATCACAGCCAACCATGCCGACTTTACAAGCTCTACTGAAAAGACGAGAAAAGGCGAAATTTCTTCTCATCGGACATCTGGAACCGATAGAAGATCTCATCAGACGACATGACACTACCACAACCAAATCGAAGGATTACCACGAAATCATCACTGGGAAACCCACACTCGATCGGAAACTTGAAAGCCTACTGACTGTCTGTCAAGAACTGTACGATCAATTAGACATTTCTCATGCAGAATTCGGAACTACCGCCGATCTCGAAAGAGCCATCTCCGCCCGATGTTCAAGCGTCGCCGTATTCATTGACACAATCACAGCTGCTGAACAGGTACGTGTCACCACTCCCGCACTGTAAGTCAACACCATTGATACCTCGCAACAACCAATTCCCACTCAACAAAATCGACCAGCTACTCCATACAAGACTATACAACTACCAAAATTGGAAATCCCGATCTTCTATGGAGACTACAGACAGTGGAATCAATTTTTCGATAACTTCCGGTCCGCCATCGACGACAACGAACATTTGTCAGACGTGCAGAAATTCGTATACTTGCGCAGTTTCCTCGGAGGCGAAGCCAAACGTACTATCGATGGATTCGCGACCACCGACGCAAATTATGCTACCGCTGTCAAACTACTGAAAGAGAGGTACGGTCGAACTCAACTCATTATCAGCGCACACATGAGATATTGTGGGAACAACCACCCCCTTCGAACAATCCAGAAAGTTTGCGACAATTTCACGATGAACTGGAAACCCGATTTGCGAACTCAACGTCATGGGAAAGAATGAAAACGACTTCGGCGAGCTACTCATCCCGATGCTACTCGAGAAATTACCTAAGGAATTCCAAATGCAACTTGCACGTGGTCGCCGACGACGATTCGTGGACTCTATCGGAATCAACCAAAACCATGACCAAGGAAATTTGCGTATTATCAGTCGGAAGTAAACTCTCGGATTTGTCTACGGTTGATGGAGATACTACCCCTACGGTTTCTGCGTTCTACACAAAAACTGCTCGCGGATCTAACCACGCTACCACTGGATTTAACCGCCGAAAATCGCATAATACTGCTCCCGCGAAACGATCGCCACCTACTCAAAGAAAATGCGCGTTCTGTAGCGGACAACATTCTCCGAATAATTGTATCAAGATCTCCGAACCAAGTCAGAGACTGGAAATTGTCAAACGCGATCACTTATGCTTCAACTGTCTAGGTAAACATTCTGCGAACTATTGTAAATCCAGATTCACTTGCCGTGTGTGTAAACAGCGACATCATACCGCCCTTCATGATGACAGCAAGGTACGTTCAAGCTCTCCAAACTCGGACTCAAAAACTAACCAGGCGAGCGTCAACTTCACACACGCGTCACGTGATTCCACCTCTACGGAACATGTGTCTCCTCCTCGCCGCATACTGTTGAAGACTGCAAAAATCCGCGCCAGTTACAGAGGTAAAGAAGCCATCGCTAACGTACTATTCGATGAAGGCGCCGACCGATCATTCGTTACCAAGCGATTTGCCAAATCACTCAACGCAAATGTGCATAACACTGAACTTTTGAAGCTGAAATCGTTCAACAACTCGCAAGCCGACTACACGTCCGTTCCTACCACATCACTACAACTACACACGCGATACGGCAAACGCGTACTCATCGATGTCTTGTGTGTAGAGGAAATATCGGACAATTTGGACAATAACGTAACTTCTGAAATCGCGAATCTACGATACTTGCAAGGACTCCCACTCGCTCATCCCATTTCTGACGAGTCTGTAATATCAATCGACATATTAATCGGTGCAGATCGTTATTGGGATTTCATCGGTAATCGCGTTGTTCGCGGACCGGGACCAACAGCTGTGAGCTCATCATTTGGATTTCTACTATCTGGACCACTACGTCACGGAAAACCGCGTTCGGCTCAAGCACAGACATTTCACATCACTACCCTGCCTCCTGACGACGAACTTCTGGACAAAAACGTCGCTTCGTACTGGGATCTGGAATCGATTGGGATTCGCGATACAATGAACAGTCCCCTAGAGAAATCTACGCCCGACGAACAATTCAAACAATACGCTACAAATTGTTTGACCGAAGAAAACAACAGATTCACAGCTAAACTGCCTTGGAAATCGAGTCATGACCCACTACCCACGAACTATGACATTGCTCGCAACAGAACACGTCACATGATCCAGAAATTACCACGTGACATTGTTTACATGTACGATAGGATCATCTCGGAACAGCTGGAGTCTAACTACATCGAACAAGTGAATGAAGATGATAACACAGAAGGACATTATCTTCCGCACAGAGCCGTGAAGCGCGACAGCGACACTACGCCAATACGCGTCAACCCAGCTTAAACGACTGCCTCGACACCGGTCCATCACTTCTCAACGATCTAACAGCGATCCTATTACGCTTTCGCTCTAATCCGGTCGCATTGACAAGCGATATTGAGAAAGCATTCTTACAAATACGCCTGCACCCCGATGATCGCAAATACACCAAGTTCTTATGGCTATCAGATGTGAACGACGTAAACAGTGACTTTGTAACTTATCAGTTCAGTTCTGTACTATTTGGAGCAACATGTAGCCCATTCATCCTGAACGCAACAGTCAAAACATTGGTAGATGACAATACCGACTTGCCAGCTGCAACTGCTAATAATCTACGCGACGATATGTACGTGGATGACGTCATAACCGGATGTCGCGATACCTCTGAAGCCTCACAATTCTACGAAGACGCGAACAAACTATTCGCTACTCGCGGTTTTAATCTTCGATCATGGTGCTCGAATGACCCATCTATTCAACAAATCGCCGCCAAAGACAACAAATGAATAGTTCTTGCACTACCGGAATCTATGGAAAGCCGTCACTGTCTTAGGGAGCTGTTTCCAACTCAACAATGTGCATTGGCATTATGATTATACCATTAATATTATGATGATGTCCATTTACATTATGATGATACCCATTTACATTATGATGATGTCCATTTACATTATGATGATGTCCATTTACATTATGATGATGCCCATTTACATTATGATGATGTCCATTTACATTATGATGATGTCCATTTACATTATGATGATACCCATTTACATTATGATGATGTCCATTTACATTATGATGATGTCCATTTACATTATGATGATACCCATTTACATTATGATAATGTCCATTTACATTATTAATCAGAGTTCGCGTTTACGCAAAAATCGTGCGTATTTACGCATTGAAATTGACTCTCTACGCATTTTCTTCATCGTTATGCGTTTTCTGTACGCAAAGGATAACACCGAAAGCACTCCCCACGACTGAGCGTCGGCGACAACCAGACGAAATTTGTTGCAACACATTTCTGTCAATCACTCATTTTGTGTGGAAGGTTTCGGATTCTCTGGGCGTTGTCTGAAAAATCGGCATCGTAGTCAACACGTTATCACGTTAGGCACGTTACCATGTCAGCTGTGCCTATGAATTACGTTGCTAATTTTCAGGCGAGCGATAGTTTCTGAAAGTGAGTGATTGACAGAAATGTTGCGACAAATTATATAAATGCCAACCGTGCACGATCATCGCGTCTCGCTGTTCCCAAATTTTGATCAAGCACATATGCAGCATGGCGTCGAAGCAGACAAATCTGTTTTAATTTCTTTAAAGTTTGCTCTACGAGTCCGTGAAAAAAATGATTCATTGGTAGAGCTCGTCGGAATCCCGATAAATTTTGAACACTGCAGAAGTGTCTGGATGGTAACTGGTCGTTCAGGCACCAAGTCGTTTCGGCCAAAGTCGTTTCGGCCTCTCAATTTCTTGCCCCAAGTCACTTAAGCATCGCAACCCAAGACGTTTCAGCATCTGTGTTTCGGGTTTTTTTTCAAACTATTTAGTAATTGACTGATCCGTCATATTTGTAAGCGTGACCTTTGCGTTCTGACCAGTACTTTATGTGCATTTTGTGTGAATTTTGCCGTGCTGTTTCGTCACCGCTTTCAAACTTTTGCCGTGTCGGCGGCTATTGATATCGATAAACTTGTGTCACAGATTTAAAAATGATATGAAGTTTTTTCTTACGGTCTCTTCCCATGCATGTTCTCACAAAGATTAAAGCATGTACTTGAATGTTAGTTGACACTATACTTTTTAGTACTTTGATTTGTAACATCATGCTCCAGAACTAGTTCCCACAGGTAGCCTTCAGCGGTGTCCAAACGTCTTGGGTTGCGGTGCCGAAACGACTTGGGGCCTGAAATTGGAAGGCCGAAACGTCTCGGGTTGAAACGACTTGGTGCCGAAACGTCCAGAAACCGTCTGGATAAGCTGCCATAACTTTAACTTTTGGTTTCCCGATGTGTTACTTTAATTTTGGGTTTCCCGATGTGTTTTGACGGTTGCATGTATACCCTTCGCTGTTACGTTTCAACATTGTTCAAGTTGTTCGTTAAACTGTTTTCATTAACTAATGTTACATCGTACACTCCGAATATGTAGTGTAGGTTTATTCAACGGCACACTGTATTTTGCAGTCAGTTTGTTCATCAATCGAGTGCGGAAGTGAAATTACGCACTCAAATCCAGCCAAAACGCAATTTTAGCAGAGTAATGCGTATGCCGTACGCGAGGAGAAAAAAGTCACCGCGAACACTGATAATGTAAATGGGTACCATCATAATGTAAATGGACATCATCATAATGTAAATGGGTATCATCATAATGTAAATGGACATCATCATAATGTAAATGGACATCATCATAATGTAAATGGGTATCATCATAATGTAAATGGACATCATCATAATGTAAATGGACATCATCATAATGTAAATGGACATCATCATAATGTAAATGGACATCATCATAATGTAATGGACATCATCATAATGTAAATGGACATCATCATAATGTAAAAGAGTATCATCATAATGTAAATGGACATCATCATAATGTAAATGGACATCATCATAAGTAAATGGGTACCATCATGGTACCCATTTACATTATGATGATGTCCATTTACATTATGATGATGTCCATTTACATTATGATGATACCCATTTACATTATGATGATACCCATTTACATTATGATGATGTCCATTTACATTATGATGATGTCCATTTACCTTATGATGATACTCTTTTACATTATGATGATGTCCATTTACATTATGATGATGTCCATTTACATTATGATGATGTCCATTTACATTATGATGATGTCCATTTACATTATGATGATGTCCATTTACATTATGATGATGTCCATTTACATTATGATGATACCCATTTACATTATGATGATGTCCATTTACATTATGATGATGTCCATTTACATTATGATGATACCCATTTACATTATGATGATGTCCATTTACATTATGATGATACCCATTTACATTATCAGTGTTCGCGGTGACTTTTTTCTCCTCGCGTACGGCATACGCATTACTCTGCTAAAATTGCGTTTTGGCTGGATTTGAGTGCGTAATTTCACTTCCGCACTCGATTGATGAACAAACTGACTGCAAAATACAGTGTGCCGTTGAATAAACCTACACTACATATTCGGAGTGTACGATGTAACATTAGTTAATGAAAACAGTTTAACGAACAACTTGAACAATGTTGAAACGTAACAGCGAAGGGTATACATGCAACCGTCACAACACATCGGGAAACCCAAAAGTTAAAGTTATGGCAGCTTATCCAGACGGTTTCTGGACGTTTCGGCACCAAGTCGTTTCAACCCGAGACGTTTCGGCCTTCCAATTTCAGGCCCCAAGTCGTTTCGGCACCGCAACCCAAGACGTTTGGACACCGCTGAAGGCTACCTGTGGGAACTAGTTCTGGAGCATGATGTTACAAATCAAAGTACTAAAAAGTATAGTGTCAACTAACATTCAAGTACATGCTTTAATCTTTGTGAGAACATGCATGGGAAGAGACCGTAAGAAAAAACTTCATATCATTTTTAAATCTGTGACACAAGTTTATCGATATCAATAGCCGCCGACACGGCAAAAGTTTGAAAGCGGTGACGAAACAGCACGGCAAAATTCACACAAAATGCACATAAAGTACTGGTCAGAACGCAAAGGTCACGCTTACAAATATGACGGATCAGTCAATTACTAAATAGTTTGAAAAAAAACCCGAAACACAGATGCTGAAACGTCTTGGGTTGCGATGCTTAAGTGACTTGGGGCAAGAAATTGAGAGGCCGAAACGACTTTGGCCGAAACGACTTGGTGCCTGAACGACCAGTTACCATCCAGACACTTCTGCAGTGTTCAAAATTTATCGGGATTCCGACGAGCTCTACCAATGAATCATTTTTTTCACGGACTCGTAGAGCAAACTTTAAAGAAATTAAAACAGATTTGTCTGCTTCGACGCCATGCTGCATATGTGCTTGATCAAAATTTGGGAACAGCGAGACGCGATGATCGTGCACGGTTGGCATTTATATAATTTGTCGCAACATTTCTGTCAATCACTCACTTTCAGAAACTATCGCTCGCCTGAAAATTAGCACGTAATTCATAGGCACAGCTGACATGGTAACGTGCCTAACGTGATAACGTGTGGACTAGCGATGCCGATTTTTCAGACAACGCCCAGAGAATCCGAAACCTTCCACACAAAATGAGTGATTGACAGAAATGTGTTGCAACAAATTTCGTCTGGTTGTCGCCGACGCTCAGTCGTGGGGAGTGCTTTCGGTGTTATCCTTTGCGTACAGAAAACGCATAACGATGAAGAAAATGCGTAGAGAGGTCAATTTCAATGCGTAAATACGCACGATTTTTGCGTAAACGCGAACTCTGATTATGATGATGTCCATTTACATTATGATGATGTCCATTTACCTTATGATGATACTCTTTTACATTATGATGATGTCCATTTACATTATGATGATGTCCATTTACATTATGATGATACCCATTTACATTATGATGATGTCCATTTACATTATGATGATGTCCATTTACATTATGATGATGTCCATTTACATTATGATGATGTCCATTTACATTATGATGATGTCCATTTACATTATGATGATGTCCATTTACATTATGATGATGTCCATTTACATTATGATGATGTCCATTTACATTATGATGATGTCCATTTACCTTATGATGATGTCCATTTACATTATGATGATGTCCATTTACATTATGATGATGTCCATTTACATTATGATGATGTCCATTTACATTATGATGATACCCATTTACATTATGATGATGTCCATTTACATTATGATGATGTCCATTTACATTATGATGATGTCCATTTACATTATGATGATACCCATTTACATTATGATGATGTCCATTTACATTATGATGATGTCCATTTACCTTATGATGATACTCTTTTACATTATGATGATGTCCATTTACATTATGATGATACCCATTTACATTATGATGATGTCCATTTACATTATGATGATACCCATTTACATTATGATGATGTCCATTTACAATATGATGATGTCCATTTACCTTATGATGATACTCTTTTACATTATGATGATGTCCATTTACATTATGATGATGCCCATTTACATTATTGTGATGGGCATTTACGTAATGATGATGGGCATTTTCATTATGATGACACCCATTTACATTATGATGATACCCTTTTACATTATAATGATGTCCATTTAAATGATGATGATGTCCATTTACATTATGATGATGTCCATTTACATAATGATGATGCCCATTTATATCATGATGATGTCCATTTACATCATGATGGTGTCCATTTACATTATAATGATGCCCATTTGCATTATAATGATGTCCATTCACATTATGATGATGTCTATTTACATCATGATGATGGGCATTTACATTATCATGATACATTTTACATTATGATGTTGTCCGTTTACATTGTGATGCTGTCCATTTTCATCTTGATGATACCAGATGACATTATGATTATGGGCATTTACATGGTGTTGATGTCCATTTACATTATGATGACGGTCATTCACATGTTGGTGATGTCCATTTATATCATGATGATCCATATTTGTGTCATGATGATACCTATTTACATTATCATAGTGCTCATAACTTTATGATGATGTCCGTACAATTTGTGGTGATGCTCTATCACATCGTTATGGTGGCCATTTACTTCGTTATGTGGGCCATTTACTTCGTTATGATGGTCAAATTTCCCAGAACCCCATTTAGACATGCGCATTCGTTTAAACTAGCTGAAACTTTTGTCGGAGATCGAGAGTAATACTCAACACAGTATCCAGTAAGAATGGATATAGCCCTACGAGTATGGCGAGAGTGTCCGGCTTTGGCTACGCCGCCTCCCACCTCCGAGGCGGCGTAGCCAAAGCCGGACACTCTCGCCATACTCGTAGGGCTAGAATGGATAGTATCTTGAGAGTGTTATCTCTGCAAACACTTACGCCAAGATTCCAACAACAGAGGCAGCTCCTGTTTCACTGTGACAGAGAAAAACCGCAATCAGAGAAGGAGATAATGCGGTCCGACGACTACATGGAGTGATGGACTCATTTGGCGACAATGACATTGACTCCACTCTAGGCGTAATAAGATACATACTCTAAAGACAACAAAGCCAAAAGGAAAGAGAAGAGAGAGAGAGGAAAATTAATTCAATCAATTGCAAGCTATTAGGGTAGGGAGGGAGGGAGGGTGTGGAACGCTCTGGGGTTGAAGCCAGTTCTGCTTAACTGTTAGGTAGCCTCGTCCGCAGACCGTCCCACTCACAGCCTCGAACCCGGCCCATTTAAACTACAATAAAACAAGTATTATTGTTCACTATACTGATAACATACAGACAGACACAAGTGTTGGGGGTCAAGGCCAACAACTTTATTCCCATGTTGACTGGCTATGAGTCGATTTCCACCAAAAGCCCCCAACATTAGTAGTAGGCGCTAGCCCTCTGGCGCCCTGGAAATAGAGTCATTGTCGCTATTGATTGCTTTCTTAGGTAACTTTACAAGCACGGACACTCCATTTTATGAAAAGATCGTGTGTGTTCTAAGTCGAGGGCTAGCAACACGAGAATACCCTCCGGGGTATCCATCGACTACCTCATATGTAACGTAGTAAAAAAACCAGCAAATACATGGATCATTTCAACCATTATCTTTGTGTAAAAATATATTCATATTTTAACCATGGCTCTTACACGGAAACCATTGGGACAAAATAAACTTCATCAAAGTTTAGTGCCTGAAACCAATTAACCTATCAGATAACGGTCCACTTTGATGTTGACGTAATGTTATGTAAATATACTCAAACCAGTAATCACGTCCTCCCTTGCTACAAATATAACAAGCTCAAACAGTTTGAGACGAGCACAGATAGCGATGTCTCTGTATGTACGGCCTGCTCGCTTAAACTGAGCACATAAGGGAGGACGCTATCAACACAGGAGAGTGAACTGAAAATCACTGCAGCTGAGCTAACTTCTGGGATCAACCCTCGAGTTGTTTTCTAAAGACACTCCTCATGGTCTATAAAACGAGCATGCATCTAAAACAAATCCTTCTTACAAAATCATAGCTCTTTATGTAACTTTGACCAACATGTGAAGGAGCAAGCATTCCGTTGATATCCGGAACGGTAACCGAAAAGTCCGGTGAGTTAATTCAAACACACTTTGCCCATATCGCTCAAACAGTTAAAAGGTTTCACGATAGTGGTTTTAACAACAGGGAATCTGATTTTTTTTGTCTCCATTTTATGCCACAACTTATCGTATAAAACCAAGATGCAATCTGTCATCGAATTGGTACTGCAATCAACAAAACTAAAAAGATTGCTGATCGATACAAAAAACAGCATCTGGCAAAGAAAATCAAAAACTGAGAAAGCTGCCATATTAAGTAATCAAAGTTGGTGGCATGAATTAAATAAACCAATACTCTCCTCAGACCAAACCGATTTCAAAGACCGTTTACAGCAAATATTGTTAACGAAACCATGAAACCTGGGAATGGCTAAACACAGAGAAATAAGATTTATTTCTCGAAACAGCCTTTCACAACATGCTTTTCAAACACCGGAAAGCAGGCACCAATATCGACCCGAAATCTATTACAAAGTCCATGAAAAATTGACACAAAACCAAAAGTTCGGATGATCAATTTAAATGCCTAAAACAAACTAATCGTTGTCAAATTAGTACAACATTTACTGTTAACATAACGAGCACTAGCAACGCTCAAAATATGCCCTAAAACAAAAATCCTTATAAGCGTCCAGGAACTCCGGTCTATGCTGGGTCATGTTAACCCACACCCTATCGCTCACCTAGTATAGAGTCAGTCAATAGTGGCTAACTCTCTCAATAACGAATCTGGCTTCTCCTCGAGGACATAGATGACTTCATCACACAACCAGCGGAGGGGATACAAAACAAGAGAGCGACTTATGAAGGAACCCCATTTTTGGTTCCGAAACACATCGGAATTTGGCACATTAATGGAAAGCCTGCTTCTCGCACCTGGTCGTTTATTGATTGCAGGGGACTTTAATATTCATGTGGACGACACCAATGACAATGACGCATGCCATTTTAATAATCTAGTTCAATCTCTTGGTCAACACGTGGCTGGGAGTACACATCAAAACGGTCACACTTTAGACCTTGTATTAACCCGAACCTCTGAATCATGGCTGGGAAACTTCACGACTGATAATTCATTGCCATCGGATCATTCTGCAATTCACTTCACGTCGGTAGTCACTCGTCCCCTTCCTATTAAGGTTACAAGGGAACAACGCGACATCAAGAACATTAATTTATTGGAACTTAAACACTCTATTAGAAGTATATATCAACTTTCTGAGTCGACCCATAGTACAAATGAACTATCGGAACTTTACAATTCTACGTTGGCGACTCAACTTGATTTGCAAGCTCCATCTAAACAGCGAACTATCGTGCGAAAGGCTCGTGCCCAATGGTTTACGGACGATCTATTGGCCGAGCGCCGGATTCTTCGGTCCTTTGAACGGAAGTGGCTTAATTCTAAGCTTGAAGTTAACCGGCAGATTTTCATCACAGCTCGTGGTGAGTACAATAGAAAGTTGGATCTGAAGAGAGCAGCATTTCATCGTAGTAAAATCGAAAATGCAAACACCAAGGAACTTTTCAGAGTTGTCGATGACATTTCCGGTTCAAAGAAATCTGCATCGGACATTCTTCCGACTAATTTAGAATCATCTAAATTACCTGTTGCTTTTTCAAGGTTTTTCGAACAGAAAATAGTACATTTACGTGAAAGATTACAGATTAATGTTCCCTTTACTGTTGAATCGACCACATCTCGGAATTCACTTTGTACCTTTGATCCTTTGTGTATTGATGATGTAATATCTATTGTTAGTAAAATGCCTGCTAAATCATGTCAGTTAGATCCACTTCCAACACATCTGGTTAAGGCATGCAAGGATGAATTAGCCCCAGTTTTACTTCGTATTGTAAATTCTTCATTTTCCTCTGGTGTTTTTCCTAATATCTGCAAAACAGCTATAGTTCGCCCACTCATTAAAAGAATTGGTCTTGATTGCAATGTAATGAAGAATTATCGTCCTGTATCCAACTGCAGTTTCCTAGACAAGTTTTTGGAGAAATGTGCATTTTTGCGTCTAAATCAATATTTATCTGACAACTCTTTGTACGGTCGTTTTCAGTCTGCTTATCGAGAGGGGCATGGCACCGAAACCGCTCTTGTACGTATGCTCAATGATGTAATGCTATCTCTTGATAAACACCAATGTTATTTTAGTTTTGCTGGATTTGTCAGCCGCTTTTGACACTATTGATCATGACATCCTTTTAGGCAGGTTGCGTTCTAGGTTTGGTATACAAGGGACTGTTTTAAATTGGTTTGAATCATTTTTAAAGGTAGAACGCAACAAGTGTCTGTAAAATCTCTAGTGTCGGATAAATGTATTTTGAAGTATGGGGTTCCACAGGGATCAGTACTTGGTCCCGTGTTGTTTGCTTTGTACATGACTCCGATTGAAGACATCATCACACGTCATGGCCTAAATACTGTAATATATGCAGACGATTCAGGGTTGTATATTGCGTGCGACATCCTAGCCAGCTCTGTCGTTGTTGCACGTGTAGAGGCTTGTGTGGATGAAATTCGTAATTGGATGATGGCTAACAAGTTAGCTCTGAATGATGGAAAAACCGAGGTGGTTTGGTTTAGACCTCGTACTACTAGTAGTACAGCTAGATTACAGTCAACTTCCATGAATGTACGTGTAGGTGAGGCCATGATTTCACCATCAACTACTGTGCGTGATCTTGGTGTGATGCTAGACTCTTTCGGACTCATGGATGAACATATTCGTCATGTTTGTAAAGTCGCATCTAATTCACTTTGGAGGATAAGTAAGATTCGCAAATTATTAGACCAGTCTTCTATTGAAAGTTGGTACATGCATTTGTTTCATCAAAGTTAGATTACTGTAATAGCTTATTTTATGGTGTACCTGCATACAAATTAAGCAAACTTCAACACATCCAGAATTCTGCTGCTCGGTTGGTAACCAGGCGGAAGTTCAGCAGTCATATTACACCCATACTTAAGGAATTACACTGGCTTCCGATTGAACACCGTGTACGTTTTAAAATCTTGTGTCTTATTTTTAAAGTAATTCATTGTAAATCAGCGCCATCATACCTAGCAGAACTTTTAAGTATTGAATGTCCAGTTCGTAATACAAGAAACAGTGCAGGTGTTAGACTCTGTCCGTTTTCAATCAAAGATCATGGAAAGCAGCCTTCAAAAATATATGGTGACAGGGCTTTTAGCGTTTACGCACCTAAACTTTGGAATAGTCTGCCAATTGAGCTCCGGATCGTCAAGGAATTTGTTTTATTTAAGAAATCTTTGAAAACTTTTATTTTTCGCGACTGCTACTGCTTATACTAGACTGTGTGATTTTTAAAGTGTATGGTTTTAGTCTATTATGCCAGTTCACATTTTTTTTCTTATGATCTTAAATTTAATTTTTTTATTTAATTTCTTTCTGAATCGTTTTAATTTGATTGTTACACTTTCATTTTACTATTTTAATTTATATTTTTAATTTTTACTGTACTGTACAGACCGCTGAGACAGTTTTGTGTAGTGGTCTTTAAACAATAAATTATTATTATTATTATTATTATTATTATTATTATTAAGACGAATCACTCAATCAACAAACCGGTTCACCGGGGACCCAGATCACAAAGCACTATCGATTCACCGATTTCTCGCCATGTATTCAACACAAAATAATTGCAATGATCCTTTTATTCACGTCACCATTTTGTAATATTAAACAAACGTGGTAGAACCGATGTGTGGAGTTGCCCTCATTTTCCTTTATATTGAAATTTAGAATAAACACAATCATGGTATGCAAATAGCCATCACCATAAAGTTAATGAGCATCATCATAATGTAAATGGGTGTCGTCATAATTTAAATGGGCATCATTATAATGTAAACGGGTATCATCATGATGTAAATGCCCATCACCATGATGTAAATGGGTATCATCATGATGTAAATGCCCATCATCATGATGTTAATGGGTAAAATCATGATGTAAAAGGGTATCACCATAAAGTTAATGAGCATCATCATAATGTAAATGAGCATCATCATAATGTAAATGGACATCATCATAATGTAAATGG
Source organism: Ptychodera flava (assembly GCF_041260155.1). NCBI lineage: Eukaryota > Metazoa > Hemichordata > Enteropneusta > Ptychoderidae > Ptychodera > Ptychodera flava. The sequence goes on from NC_091934.1 coordinate 12,313,362, forward strand.
ACATCATCATAATGTAAATGGACATCATCAAAATGTAAATGACCATCATTATAATGTAAATGGGCATCATCATAATGTAAATGGACATCATCAAAATGTAAATGACCATCATTATAATGTAAATGGACATCATCATAATGTAAATGGAATTATCAAAATGTAAATGGACATCATCATGATATAAATGGACATCAACATGGTGTAAATGGACATCATCATAATGTAAATGGACATCATCAAAATGTAAATGGACATCATCATAATGTAAATGGCCATCATCATAATGTAAATGGGTATCACAATAATGTAAATGGGTATCATCATAATGTAAATGGACATCATCATAATGTAAATTTGTATCATCATAATGTAAATGGACATCATCATGATATAAATGGACATCACCATGGTGTAAATAGACATCATCATAATGTAAATGCCCATCATCACAATGAAAATGGACATCATCATAATGTAAATGCCCATCATCACAATGAAAATGGACATCATCATAATGTAAATGGGTATCATCACAATGTAAATGGACATCATCATAATGTAAATTGACATCATCATAATGTAAATGGGTATCAGCATAATGTAAATGGACATCATCATAATGTAAATTGGTATCATCATAATGTAAATGGACATCATCATAATGTAAATTGACATCATCAAAATGTAAATGCCCATCATCACAATGAAAATGGACATCATCATAATGTAAATGGGTATCATCATAATGAAAATGGACATCATCGTAATGTAAATTGGTATCATCATAATGTAAATGGACATCATCATAATGTAAATTGACATCATCAAGATGTAAATGGACATCACTATTTTGTGAATCGGCATCACAATAGAGTAAATGAACATCATCATAATGTTAATGGTATAATAATGATGCCAATGCACATTATTGAGCTGGAAACACCTCCCTAAGACAGTGACGGCTTTTACCCTAGGAGATAGGTGGCTTTAATCAGAATTTTAGGTGAGGAAGGTTTGAAAAGTCCATTCTATGTAAAAAACGGCGCTGATTCCAAAAACAGCAGTCTTATTGACCCCACTCAAGACAAAATTGCCATTTTGGCCCCTTTTTCCTCAAAAAATGGTCATTTTTGGTCAAAAACTGAAAATCATTTTTTTTTTCACATTTGGAGATCAAATGATGTATGAAAAGTTCATTCCATGTAAAAATGGGTGCTGATTTCAAAAAAAGCAGTCTTATTCACCAAACTCCAGACAAAATTGCCATTTTGGCCACTTTTACCTCAAAAAATAGTCATTTTTAGACAAAAATAACTTAAAACGATTCATTTTCTTCGCAATAATAGATAAAACGATGAGTGGAAAGTTCATTCCATGTAAAAATGGTGCTAATTTCACAAAAAGTAGTCTTATTTACCAAACTCAAGACAAATTGCCATTTTGGCCACTTTTACCTCAAAAAATAGTCATTTTTGGTCAAAAACTGAAAATCACTTGTTTTTTTTCACATTTGGAGATCAAATGATGTATGAAAAGTTCATTCCATGTAAAAATGGGTGCTAATTTCACAAAAAGTAGTCTTATTTACCAAACTCAAGACAAAATTGCGATTTTGGCCACTTTTACCTCAAAAAATAGTCATTTTTAGACAAAAATAACTTAAAACGATTCGTTTTCTTCGCAATAATAGATAAAACGATGTGTGGAAAGTTCATTCCATGTAAAATGGGTGCTAATTTCACAAAAGTAGTCTTATTCACCAAACTCAAGACAAAATTGCCATTTTGGCCGATTTTCCCTCAAAAAATGGTCATTTTTGGTCAAAAACTGAAAACCTATTGTTTCTTCACATTCGGAGATCAAATGATGTATGAAAAGTTCATTCCATGTAAAAATGGGTGCTGATTCCAAAAAAAAGCAGTCTTATTCACCAAACTCCAGACAAAATTGCCATTTTGGCCACTTTTACCTCAAAAAATAGTCATTTTTAGACAAAAATAACTTAAAACGATTCGTTTTCTTCGCAATAATAGATAAAACGATGTGTGGAAAGTTCATTCCATGTAAAAATGGGTGCTAATTTCACAAAAAGTAGTCTTATTCACCAAACTCAAGACAAAATTGCCATTTTGGCCGATTTTCCCTCAAAAAATGGTCATTTTTGGACAAAAACGGAAAACCTATTGTTTTCTTCACATTTGGAGATCAAATGATGTATGGAACATCCATTCAAATGTAAACATTGGTGTTGATTGAAAAAAACAGTCTTATTTGCTCCACTCAAGACAAAATTACCATTTTCGCCACTTTTATTCAAAAAACTTGTCATTTTTAGAAAAAAACTGAAAAAAATGTTTTCTTCAAATTTCGTGAGCAGATGATGTATGGAAATTCCATTCAATGTAAAAGATAGTGCTGATTCAAAAAAAGCAGTCTTATTACTTGCCATTTTTACCAATTCTTTGTTAAAAAAGATCATTTTAGAAGAAATTAAGGAAAAAATTATTTTTTTTCAGTTGGAGATCTATTGATGCATATTAAATCGTGTGTTTGACGACTATCATTTCTGTCATGGTGGACTAAAAAGCTCCCCGATGTTTGGCGTAAACCCACTGTTTCTGGTTTTGTATGATTGTTTTGTGCTTTCTGTTCGTGTGTGTTGCGTAAGTGTGAATTATCCCCTTGCGTAAATAGACTATCATATGGATAGCAACATCTCTAACAGTGCGCCACTGAGTTCACTTTGGTGACGTCAGTGAGGCGTATTAGGTTTGTCTACGTGCGACTATTTGCGAGGCGAATTGGTGCCGAAAATCAGTGTCGGATCAAGCGGTCGGTGACCGATATTAATTAAAAAAGTAATATATCACATCAGATAGGTTATATTTAGAACATAGAATGACGTTGTTCGCCAAATGTTAGCAGTTTTTGTGATGAAAGATTGATTTCTTTGCCATGTGGTTCGGATTTTGGTGTTGTTTCATATTCCTAAAAATTAAAGAAAGGTATAGCAACATTCACATTATACGAAAAATTACAAGTACATTTGAATGCTAATAAGGTTCAAGATTTTTACGAGATATTCATGTTCTTCTCGTTTAAGTTACTCGTGTTGGCTTTGATGAAGCAGAGCTGAGAGAAAAGCTTTCATCATCTGTGCTGATATAATAGGCGTATTGTACACTTGTGCTTCCATGAAAGTTTAATTACAGATAATTTCTCTAAAATCCTGTATCAGAACAATCTACAGCTATTAAATGAAGTAACAAGTTACTAGTAACTCTTTGTGGCTCCGAGATATAAAAAATCTTCAGAGTATACATTACAATTTGTTAACTGATTGAAATGAAAAACAAAATACAGTGGATCGATATTTGAGTACCTTTGTAAAAAGAAATCAAGTAGGTGTCTACTTTCAAGTCTATCCCTCCATACTATATTCTCTGTCTTTTAATAAGATGAATGATAATCTAGAGTTGCCTTTGCAGTGTGTGCTGCATGTGCGTGGTGATAGAGAACATTTAAATGAGGCAGTAACTCATTTTACAAAACAGACATGGGAAACAGCAGGCGAGATAGCTCAATTACGGAAAGCATATCAGAAGAGATCAAAGTACCTTGTTTTATGTGATTCTATTAACTTTGAAGTTGAACCATTGCCACATTATGGTTTTCACAGTAGTTGTTACAGTAGCTTTACATCATATCAGGTACATTCAAAAGAAAGAAAAACTTTTTCTGATGTTGTGGAAACTAGATCTAGGGTGGAGAAATCAACAGTGGGAACTACTACAACTACCGGAGTGCTTCAAAGCAAGTGTATTTTCTGCAATGGCCTAGATCGCAAGCATTTTCCCGGTGGTTTTGAAACACTATCTGAATGTGTGACTAGACCAGGACAAGACAGCATTTTAAATGCAGCGAGGCAACTAAAAGATGAGCCTTTCCTCCGTGATTTTGGAAATATTGATTTCATAGCTAAAGAAGTCAAATATCACAATACATGCAGAAGAAGGTATATTTCAAAAGCAACTAAATTAGAAGAAAACGAGATGGGCACAACAAATACAAATAGACGGAAAAATGCTTTTCTAAAGTTACTGTCATATATAAACTGTGAAATTTTTTGAAAGACTCACGAATGAAATTGGTTAATGTCAATGAAACCTACATTGAATTCCTCAAAGAAGAAGGATTAGTTGAGCCTAACCCAGAACCATACCATCTTTTGTCCATGTAAGTTATTTTTGTCTAAAATGACCATTTTTGAAGGAAAAGTGGCCAAAATGGCAATTTTGTCTTAAGTGAGGCCGATAAGACTGTCTGTTTTGAAATCAGCACCGATTTTACATGGAACAGAGTTTCCAGACATGGTTTTATCTCCAAACGTGAAGAAAACGAATCGTTTTTAGTTTTTTTTGTCTAAAAATAACTATTTTTTGAGGGAAAAGTGGCCAAAATGGCAATTTTGTCTTGAGTTAGGTAAATAAGACTACTTTTTGTGAAATCAGCACCCATTTTTACATGGAATGAACTTTTCATACATCATTTGATCTCCGAATGTGAAGAAAACAATAGGTTTTCCGTTTTTGTCTAAAAATGACCGTTTTTTGAGGGAAAATCGGCCAAAATCGCAATTTTGTCTTGAGTTTGGTAAATAAGACTACTTTTTGTGAAATTAGCACCCATTTTTACATGGAATGAACTTTCCACACATCGTTTTATCTATTATTGCTGACGAGAAATGAATCGTTTTAAGTTATTTTTGTCTAAAAATGACTATTTTTGAGGTAAAAGTGGCCAAAATGGCAATTTTGTCTGGAGTTTGGTGAATAAGACTGCTTTTTTTGAAATCAGCACCCATTTTTACATGGAATGAACTTTTCATACATCATTTGATCTCCAAATGTGAAAAAAAAAACAAGTGATTTCAGTTTTTGACCAAAAATGACCATTTTTTGAGGAAACAGTGGCCAAAATGGCAATTTTGTCTTGAGTGGGGTCAATAAGACTGCTTTTTTTGAATCAGCGCCGTTTTTTACATAGATTTGACTTTTCAAACCTTCCTCATCTAAAATTCTGATTAAAGCCACCTATCTCCTAGGGTATTTCCATAGGAACACTCGGTATGAAATGGGACGCCAACAGAGACTCGCTCCATTTCAAACAGCTCGATTCACCTCAAATCGGCTCGCTTACTTCGAAACGCAACGTTGTCAGTTACTCAGCCAGTTTGTACGACCCACTCGGACTCTTGTCACCTGTACATATTCGTGCAAAACTACTAATACAGAAACTATGGCAACTCGACCACCAATGGGACACCCCATTTCCGCTGAATTGTGCAACACATGGTCAACAATCGCCAATGACCTTAAGGAGGTCACCAGCATCGATATCGCACGACGCTACTTTCCTCGTGACAACTCAGAGTCTGATGTTGAGATACACGCCTTCGCCGACGCATCCGACAAGGCCTATGGAAGCGCCGTCTACATCAAATCAGGGGATCACACTACGCTTGTTATGGCAAAGACGCGCGTCGCGCCGATCAACAAACAATCACTAACGCTACCCCGGTTGGAACTCATGGCCGCGGTAATTGCTACAAGACTCAGTAAATTCGTTACCTCAGCCCTATCAACGAGTATAACTATTCTACGTACGTGTTGTGGTCAGACTCACAAATCGCGCTCCATTGGATTAACGTGCGCGGTAAACCAGACGTATTCACAACAAATCGCGTAAAGGAAATTAATAGCTTCACGCAAACCTACAAGTACGTCCCTACAGCTCACAACCCGCAGATTTACTGACTCGCGGAATTACTCCTGATGAACTACGCAACTCATCACTATGGTGGGAAGGCCCTGCTTGGTTGAAAAGCAACGATAACTGGCCCGTATACGAACTGTTTGATTCTGAATCTGAAGCGAACATTACAGCTAATCACGTATCCTTGGCAACGTCTCCTCCAGTGGAATCACTTCACGGATCACTACCCACTGCCTACGCGAAACAAGGTACCGCGTCTACTGCGGACGTCACTACGGACAAAAGCCAGGACAATCACGACATTCCTGTCGGCATACAATATGCCATGGACATCAACCAATACCGCGATTATAACCACTTGCTACGCGTATCTGCCTACGTCCTACGCTTTGTACGTCTGCTGAAGAACAAGGAAAATGCAAACAAACATTACCATCAGCGACCGAACTCAACAACGCTGAACTACTATGGATAGCTCACGTCCAACGCGAATACTATGCGGACACTATCATTTCGCTCAGGAACAATACCAAGAAATATGGAGCTTTGACTAAACAGCTGAAACTCTTTATCGGAGAAGATACCTTGCTTCACACTGTATACGTCTTCACAATGCCAAACTCGATTATACGCCAAACATCCTATCTTTAGGGTGGCCAAAGTTAAGCTAAAATGTTGCGACATTATACGCAACTCACGCACACTGAAAGTGAAATTTGATTTTCGTGAAATTTTAAATGCCATTTTTTTCTGAAAATAAGTAGCTCAGTTACTGAAAAAAAATAGATATTTCCAATTAAATCGATGTATGAGGCAGGTTTCATTAAAAAACTGAAGAAAAAACGATAGAAAAAATAGTGTTTTTCCTCTCCAAAAATGCCACTTTGTACTGACCGGCCACAGCGCTCGAGCGGTCGCCGCTCATGGCACGCACTTCTGAATCCAGTCAATACCTATTTCGCAACGGAACTGCTTTCGGGCCCTGTGCACGCTGTCATAGAACTGTGAAACTTGGCCAGGAAGTGGCAGAACATCCCATTTACATGTAGTGGTGAGTTTTTGTTATATTCTGGGAATTTTAGCCAGCAAACACGAGGTAAAATGAGTACGGTGAATTCGGTGTAGATTTTTCCCATTTAGATACATATTTTTGCCATAAAACTTGTAGCATGCTCTTTTTAAACATCATTCCAACATTTCTGTGAAATATGACGAAAATCTGTCCACGAGCACAAGTACGAATCATAAAAACAAAATCATGTTCATTCATAGACCTCAGTACAGTGTAACTCAAGATGGCGGCGGAAGGCAGTCACACTGACACACCATGACAGCCTGCCTGAGGCTGAAGTTAGGGACAGCTATTTCTTACAATTTCATGGCTGAAAATGAACTGCATTAAAAGACAATTGGCAGTTTAAATTGATTTGTTAGAATTGAGTGTTATTAAATAACATTGTGACAAAATTTCATTGTATTGTGAGCTCTAGTTTTTTAAGTTATGTGAATTCAAAATTCATAAAAACATAAAAATCCATCCATTTTTCGATGGTACGGTGCCGCCGCAATTTTGACTAAGTCAGACAAAATATTTTCAATTTTCAACACTCACAGTTTCAAAATCCAAGACTGTGCATCAGTTAAATCTGATTTTTCCGTAATATTTGGTAAATCAGTGCACAAGACACATAGTTTAATGATTCCATGTGAAGTAAATAAAAAATTATGGGTTGCCAAACTTGAAGGAATCGGCATTCATTGAAATAATTTTAAAATTCGCCGAAAATTGTCCGCGAAAAAATGGCATTTTTTTGCTTTGAAAACTTCATAACTTTTGATTGGATACAGCTATTTGCATAATTTTTTTTTTATTTTTCTTCTTTTACCCCATTCTTGCTAAAAATCCATTTAAACTGTGTGTATAAACAAGAGAAAAAAATGGCTTGGCCACCCTACTATCTTACTGCCTCGCGAACACCAGTGACACGAATGATCGTGCGCGATTACACACGTTCGCTTGAAACACAGCGGTCCCTAGTCAACGATAACCGCTCTGCGAAAAAGATACTGGATACCCTCGATTCGACGCATCGTAAACAACGAACTTAACAAATGCGTTACATGCAAGAGAGTCGACGGACGTGCATATTGCAAACCTCTCACCGCGCCTCTACCTAAATTTCGCGTGATCGAAGTGTCACCTTTCAATGTAACCGGCATCGATTACACCGGCGCTCTCTACGTTCGCAACCCAAACACAAGCAATACATCTAAGGCTTATGTATGCCTATTCACTTGCGCAGTGACTCGTGCTGTACATCTGGAGTTAGTTCCTGACCTGACCGCTTCATCGTTTATGCTCGCATTTCGCCGATTTGCAGCTCGTCGTTCAACTCCTTCTACACTTATCTCCGATAATGCAACGACGTTCATATCAGCGGCAGATGAACTGAGAGAAATCATGACTAACGCGGAAGTACAGACTCTGTTAGCAGATCGCCGCACCATATGGAAATTTATCCCGAAACGCGCTCCATGGTTTGGAGGATTTTACGAGCGTATGATAGGAATCACCAAAACCTCCATAAAGAAAGTGCTTGGAAAATCTTGTGTAATATTCATCGAGTTAGAAACCCTACTCACAGAAGTGGAAGCCTCTATAAATGATCGTCCACTGACTTATGTATCATCTCACGTCGATGATCTAACACCGCTAACTCCGTCACAACTAGTCAACGGAAGGAACATTTCCGGACTGCCTTACGCACCTCCTAGCGACCCCACGGAATATACTCCGAATGTTCGTAATCTCAACCATCGCTCGTATTGATCCACAGCGACGTGACAAACGCGTAAATTGGCATTTAGCTAGAGTTACACGTCTACTACCCGGTGAAGACGGAATCGTAAGCACCGTTGAAATCAAGACCAAACTGGGAAAAACAAACCGTCCAGTCACAAAGTTGTATCCGTTGGAGACTAGCGGAATCCCGTAAACAGATGATCTGACGTCACGTCCAGTAGGGAATCCCGCCATCGATTGTGACCCAACTCAACTGCAGAACAACACGGATGAAGCCACACAAACTGAACGCGCTCGTCCGACTCGCAAGGCTGCAGAAGTAGCCATGCAGAAAATCAAACATTGGACTTGTTGATTTTCGCAACCCTTGAACTCATTGAGTGAACTCAAGTTTTCAGTGAACATTGAACACTCAGATATTATTGTGTTCGTGTTACTAACATTGCAGAGTTATATTTCCATGATCGTTAAAAATATAGAATCAATAATCTTGGAGTTCTTTCTCGCGGCCGGGAGTATGTCGTGAATTACATTATTGATTTATATTTTACTGTTATTATTATTGTTTACATTGTTATTCAGTCATTTCCTGTTCAAACTAGTAGTGTTCTAGTATTACACGCGTTCCTGTGGGAAGCTGACACAAACTTTATGGACCAGGCCATTCTAGCCAATCACAACGCAGCCCGCTAAAATTGTTTTGTCCTACCCGCTAAAATTGTTTTGTCCTACCGAGCCTATAGCATATAAGCACGCATGCCATGTATTTTTGGGCAGTCAGCGTGAGCGTGAGCGTGAGCGAGAGAGCACATGTAAGTCATGTTACAATACTGCAGTCAATAAACGTGCGTTCCTAGTTACAGTTCAGCCAAGTGTCATTGTCTTGTATCGTCACCCACTCATTGCTGTGAAAGGAACCCCTTCCATTGTGGCTCACCCACAATGATACAGTGAGTGTCATGTCAAGCATCTGCTCCTTTGCATTTTTAATGCACTTTTGTAATTAGTTATATAACTCCGAAATTCCTACACCACATTTGGTGATACCTGCTACAAATATTGATCTGAGAGATATCTAATTGAACTGAGAAGTGTTGAGCAGTGTCAAGTTAAGAAACAGCTCATTTGCAGGTTCTGGGGCCCGGTTGTCGTTCGCACGGGAAATTTTCGTAAATTTTGACGGTTTTTCGGGGTTCGTTGATAATATAGTTGAAATAACACACTCCGCGCTGACCATTAACGTTTATTTATGGGCGTGGGCGAGAGAAAAGCCAAAATTAACGTGCTGGGCAAGCCTCGCCCGTTAATTTTTGGCTTTCCTCTCGCCCTTGCCCATAAATAAACGTTAATGGTCAGCGCGTTGACTGTTATTTCTATAATGAATGTCCTCACCCCTCTGGGGTGTGTTGATCATGCGTAGGTCTAGCTATGCAGAAACTTTGATAAGTGAGGCGTTCTAAGGAACTTGACGGATATTGCAGGGGAGAGTGCCGGTATTTTTAAAATGACGCTGCGCGAATATTAGTGGCAATTTAAGTGTTTGCGACAAAAAAGTGACTCTCCCCAATTTTCATATGCAAAACAATCCCCCAAGAAAACTGTGAACCTACCCCTGCGTGTCACAGTCCGTATCAATAACATATTTTATATCAGAAAAATACCACTAAACAACAATCTACACCATAGTCATAAGTTCAATATTGACAAACTAGAAGTAACAAATACAAAGAGCAGAGATAGACAACAAACAATACCGGTACATACAACAAAGTCGAATCTGTACAAGAAAATATGTGGATCTCAAGCCAATACAACCGAGAAGTAAGATCAGGTATTTTGAAAACTGAAAGCACATTCTGCCCAACATGTGGCAACCGCCATACCTCAATCTGTAAGCTAAAATAGGGAGTGGTCTTAATCTACAGACAAATGTCACTGATGCCATCAGTGATCATTTGTGTAAATTATACATCGTACTTATCTGTCAGTTCATAACACCTGCCAAAAAAGCGTTTGAATGTGGAGACAAACATTTTTTTGAGTAACACTGATTTACAAGCTTGCAACCTGAGAGAGATGGCTGTATCTCTCCACAAAATAACCATATGAACTACATGCTGGGAATTGTAAGCCCCATAGGAGGGTGACAGTGGAATATTGCTGTCAGGGTGCGGAAAATTGATGATAGTATAGTTAAAATCATCTCTAATTGACATATAATTTCTCATTTGAATTTTGAACTTAAAGTGAATACTTTTTGACCTTTCCAAATAATAAATTTTATGCAAGGTTTCAAGAAGTTCTATGAAAGAAGATCGCGTGTAAATAATTCTATCAACTATTTGAAATACAATCGGCTATTCAACATCATTCTAAGGATCATATAGTGTAAGTCTTATGAACGTGATAATGATTATTAACTTTGCAAAGTTGATGAATTTTATAATTCCGACATATATCAGTACTGAATGCACAGATTTTGACCAAATGTCTTCTGATCATACTTACTACAGATTTCGATTGATTGTAACATTTCGAGAAGATAGAAACAACGTCCTTTGTTGTCCATTTCATCATGATAACATAAACGTTGGATTGAAGTGCCACTGAAGTAATTAACTAGGCTATCAGTGTCTGTGGAACTAGAAGGGGATCATTTATTACACCATCGCTTCTAGGAGTAAACTTTCAACCGTGGATAATACTGTACATTCTTATAGGACATTATACTTTCAGCTACAGAAATAACGCAACGTTGAAAGTGAATAAAAATCAAACAATATCATGGACATATTTTATTTTGATCAATGAAGTTGTGAAACGGCAAACAACACAGATAATATATTGACACAAATGTGCATGGCATGATACAGACAAAACGGGTTGATAACCCGGACACACTGTAATTTCGACTTATTTATTCATTGTTTTGGGGAAAAGGAGAAAGGCACCAGTCTGCGAACACTGTCACTGAAACAGTGAAGGTGTATCACTAAAATTTGCTAGAAAAACATGGGAGACTCTGATCTTGACAAAACACCAACACCAGAACACAGTGGATGTCTGTTAATAATCCTTTACAAGTGAACTTACAGGCATTTGACCACTCACTCCGTAAACACTGCTGATTTTCATTTAAACACATTAATACTATATTTACTAGCCCATATCACCAATAGTCAGAACATGAAACCTTAGGTTTTATTTAAATATTTGAAAATAAAATATCTTACAGGAGTTGACTGTGTTGTACACTGATAAAAGTTTGGTAAATAGTCTTCCTTTCTAACGTGAGTAGAACACAGGGTCAAATATGACCCCTTCTCCTTCTACAGACACTGATAGCGCTTTTTAATTACTTTAGTGGCTCCGAAATCCAATGTTTATGTTATCAAGATTAAATTTACACCAAACGACGTTGTCCATATCTTCCCAATATGTTACATTCAATCGAAATCTCTAGTAGGTCTAGTTATGCCGTAAGTTTCATGAACACGACATTTTAATTACTACTTCATATTAATATTTGAATACTTTCTTTAACTAGAATGTAGGGCCTATAGCAATCCTTCAAGGGCATTGACTTTGACCATACCTCTGCTATTTATTGATCATATTAGGTCAAGCTATACTGTAACTTTGATGATTATGATTTGATGAATTTTGGTAATGTTCACATTCTCATCTTGCGATAACACAAAAGTAAAATTTTGAACGGGAAAAATTTCTGTTTTAAATTAAGAAAAATGTGTGAATGAATCTGACTTTTTCACCACATTTGCCATTATTACAGCCACATTTCAGAGATTAAAACTTTTATTTGATGGAATGTGTCAACCCTCAAGTATTGTCAATTTTGTAAAACTTTTATAAGTAGGATGTAGGTCATACACGTATATGTTGTATGACCTTTTTCTTCGGTAGGTCACCGTGGTTAATTTTTCACTATTCGGCAAGGTGAAGCCGGGACTTCATGATTTGCATACTCTCTCGTGATCGTCATTTTTGGTGCTCTAAAGCGGGTCCCATTGATCCAAACAGATCTGGATTAACTCAAGTCGGCTTAATGGATAAATCCAAAAAGTCCACCGCTGCACTTAGAAATGAATCAATTCAATGTGGCTCTACAAACTACTGACAACATTTCTATCACCACTGCAGAAGATTTACCGGTATGTGTGCATCAAAAAGGGTAGTGTTGAACATCTGCAAGCAGAACTGCGCAACACATGTTTATTGTTTCTGCATGTACATCCCTTCGGCAGGTAATAGTTTGGGGACATGAAAAATTCTCATATAAGGGGGTATTTGAAATTTTTTTGAGGGTATTGAGGAGGGATCTGAAGAAAATAAGATTTCAACTGCGATTCCTCCAGCCTTCTCCTCACCATTATTTGTGAACGCAGCCTTATATACAAAATAGGTAGTTCAATGTAGTTGTTCGCGTGTGACGAGAAATCCGGTTTTATTCGAGGGAAAGAAATACTTCATGTCAAAAATGATTCACACGTGATTGCTAGATTGCATCGTGCTGAAATTTGCCATGCACTGTTAACGAACTAAAGGGTATAAAAACTTACGATACAGAGTGTTTCTTGTGTGGGTTATGTATAGAGTTTGTTTGTAAAGTACGATGGCGGCAGTTATCTTCCCTCCACATTAACGAAACTTTACTCGGCGCCGACTTATGTGTATTCAAGTTATTTGTACAGCGACTTACTAAACAAGTATTATGATATCTTATTTTCGTGATTCCCAGTACCAATGAATGAACAGTGATTAACAAATGTATTTCCTGAGTGCATCTTGTATTTCAATTTAGCGTAGTTAATGTTACGTGCGAATCTTGCGTTGCGTTGGGATCAGTATAGATGTAGATTTAAAGGAGAGTATTTTTTCTTCTTACTGAAACGTTCAAGTTAATTTCTGTTAAAACTGTTTGCATTGAGGCTTCTATTCCATGGATAAAGATAAGTTGTTGATGATTGATTGATATTGTTGATTTTATACTGGAAAAGCAAGCTTGACATGGCAGACTTCGGGAAGACTGATCAGCGCCCTCGCAGTTAGAAAAGCAAATAACAGTTTACGCCCTTTGCAAAATCTCAAAGATATGCTAAAAACGTCTCTAATGATAATTTTTTCAATAATAATTTACTGAAGGTGTTTGTCATTTTTGAGAATTTTGAATAATTGGCAAGATACATGCCGTGTATTCTGAACGCTTATAGGACGGTAACATGTGTTTCCAGTAACCATGGTGTACGAAGTCAATGCTTGACGATTGCGACATCAAAACATTAGTTCGCTTGCATTTCGTCGACAGACTAATTTTTCACGGTTTTTGTGTCTATCAGTTGATTTTGGTTCTTTGTTGTGCAACTTGTAACTTGTGCTGTTCCCATTTCGCAAAGAACTCGGTATTTGAACTGGGGTTTTGCATGTTTGGTTCTGAATAAATAACTACGAAGGCCAGAAAATAAGGTTTTGCTTTCAATGATTCACAAAATGCCAAGCTTCTTACCTTGTCTGTAACAGGAATAGAAATGCAGAAGACAAGGAAGATAGACAGAGAAAGGCACATAGGAATGAAGGAAGGAGACAGAGAAAGACAAAACTGTAAGGTCAGAGTGTGGCTTTCCGTACCTGTGTACGATTTACACACAGTTAAAGATTGAACATATTTATGATAATCATTTAAAGGGTCATAACAGCAATAAAACTCTATAGTCACGATAAAACTTATTACAACATATTGGTGGATCCGTAGCAATAGTCGCCTTTGTCAATACTTCAGTTTGGATCACGGTTTTTGTCGACACACATTGCACCTATGTATGCTGTTTTAGTTTCAAAGCAGTGAATTTCTAGTACTAGCAAAACATTGACAGGCTTGAGGTGGGATGCTGAAAACTATAATCAACAAAGTACTTTTGAACAAATTGTCTTACATTATCTGATCTGCTGATAATGCGATTTGAAACCGTTATCACTGTGACAGGGCGAATGCATTTGGTACATAATCAGCCATTGTATGTCAAATACGACTTCATTGATCAGTAATTATTGATCGAGTTATCGGTGCAATGTCACAATTGCCATTCAATGTAAGATTTATTCACATTATCTTTCATTTGGTACATGTCTACTCACACACTTTGAAAGTAGATAAGAGCATTTACATAATTTATTTTCATATCGCCAGCTATAATTGTGACCACAGTGTTTGGTGAATGTTTACACGAATTTAAAGACGTATCTTGCCATTACGTGAAATTTACTGGCAGTGTGTTGACAGTGAGTATCTTTCCAACGTAATACAAAAATACAAAATACTAAAATAATCATACCTCTGTATTTGATTACTTCGAGAGCTAAATCAGTTCTTCCGATGTCTTCTAGAATTTCAATCAGGGTATCTACATCCCATTGAGATACAACCTTCTGACGTTCCAGTGTCTCTAAGAGAATGAGTGTTGATCCAATGCGACCTAGATCTCTCTCTGCTACAGTGCTCTTAACTCTGCTCAATGTCTTCATTTTTAAAAGCTCATCTATGAATGCGATGTAATAAAAATGTGTACGTCACATGGAGTGTTGGAAATGAATGAGAGGGAATTCCATCCTTTTAAGGTAATCAATAGTAAACCATATAATAGTTGTACTTTGACATTTGTGCCTTCGATCCTTGTGAACATGACCGACGAATATCTCACACACGCTTTGCTACGATAAGTGTCGTAGCGTTGGTATCTTGAATACTGTGTTTACATTCACATTTCTGAGGAGTATCGATCATAGAAGTGTTTGTATCAGAAATATTCAACCGAAGAGAGTCTAGATGTCCGTGGATGTACTTTTGAACTGGGGAATTGTTATCATAAAAAGTATGATCACTATGACTGATTTCATCCATGGCAGGAATGATATGCTGCTTCTAGATGACGGAATTTATATGATAGACCAACAATAAACACACGACTTATCTGTGTGAGGCTGACGGGCTACACGTGAAATACGTTATCAAATATACCTCTCAGGAAATGCGGTGACAATTTTACAAGGAATAATTCATGGCTAAGAATACAAAGACTCTAAATATCTCCTGCATGGGTTCCGTTCTAATATTGTAGACTGTTTCAACTAGGGCGGAGAAATCAATCTTTCGATTACGATCATGAACAACGGCATATAGGACTTTAACTCTGCTTGTCAACACTCTAAAATCATTGAGTAATAGAATAACTCCTCCTATAGGGGTTTCTTTCATTGTTATCCTACGCAAAGCGGGGAAAGGGTACTCTAATCGTGTTGTTAGATCAAAATGATTTATAAATTGGAAATTGGATGTCATGAAATGATGAGACAACGGTGAGCTCTAAACTTCGAACTCTCAAGATAAATGTTACTAGGCCCTTGCCCTGACCTGAAGTGGGCAAACGGAACCTTACAGCCAAGTTTTATGGGGATTAATAAATCTAGCAACATTACATGACTACTTTTGCTGCACAGTTGTTTCTGACCAGGCGTTTTTTTAATACTAGAAAACTATCCTCGACTCAGTACATAAGTTATTTAGGCTTAACTGGAACTCCCGAGGCTTTTACTTCTGGCGACTGCCATGCATATTGTATTTTTATTTATGTCCATAAGAAACAAATTGCTGCTATATGATGATGAAACATACCTGGCTTTATTTCTCGTGCAAGTTTCTCCTTCAATTTCTGCCACTCTTTAGACAGCATTTCCTCATATATCGCCATGGTTACGTTTGGTGTTACTACGATGGAAATCGAAGCAATCATTAAAATCCACTTTCTATCAACAATTTGCGCGATACGTTATATTATTCATTAACCCCAATAGCAAAGAGCGTGGTTAATCATGATAACTTTAAATGGCAGCAGCCGTGAACCAGTGCACACAGGATATCATTGAGTACTTGATGAGCTAAACAATTAATTTAGAGGCGGAATATGGAGACGTTATGATTTTTATGATCAAATGCATTAACGTTTCGCTTATAAAATTAATTGAATTTGACACAAAATCAACAGGAATGATATTATATTCGGCTGATAGGAGTATGTTTTATTCCTACACATCCACAGATCAACTGAAAATATGACTTTGAATATCTAAATCCTGATATTTTGTTCTTGTTTATGTTTTTAGGGTTGTTTGTATATTACGTAAATAATGTCAAGAAAATGTTCAAATGAGAAAAATTTAAATAATCCTTAGCTGATTATAATATGTTGCGCTATCCACTTTAATGCGAACAGTTTTTACGAAAAAAAATGTAATGGTTCGAGAGGAAGCGCTTCAGTTGTTTTTGTAGTGAATAACGACAAATTTCAAATACTTTCAAAATAATTATAAATTTAAAAGTGAAAGATATACTACCTTGGAATATTTTGTTGCAATCACGTATTGCGAATAATTTCGAAAAGAACTCTCCATAAGTAACTGAACATGTTGCACTTTTCTACTTACAAACTAATTTAGAGATGCAAGTTGGTGTTTCACATCTTGAATACTGTGTTTACATTCAGATTTCTGACGAGTATCGATCATAGAAATATTGGTATCAGAAATATTCAACCGAAGAGAGTCTAGATGTCCGTAGATGTACTTTTGAACGGGGAATTTTTTATCGTACAAAGTATGATCACTATGACTTATGTCATCCACGGCAGGAATGATATGCTGCTTCTAGATGACGGAATTTATATAATAGTCCAACAATAAACACACGACTTCTCTGTTTGAGGCTGACGGGCTACACGTGAAATACGTTATCAAATATACCTCTCAGGAAATGCGGTGACAATTTTACAAGGAATAATTCATGGCTAAGAATACAAAGACTCTAAATATCTCCTGCATGGGTTCCAGTTCTAATATTGTAGACTGTTTCAACTAGGGCGGAGAAATCAATCTTTCGATTACGATCATGAACAATGAAATATAGGACTTTAACTCTGAGCTTGTCAACACTCTAAAATCATTGAGTAATAGAATAGCTCCTCCTATAGGGGTACCTTTTATTGTTATCCTATGCAAAGCGGGAAATGGGTACTTTAATCGTGTTGTCAGATCAAAATGAATTATTTGGTGTCATGAAATGATGAGACAACGGTGAGTTCTAAACTTCGAACTCCCAAGAAAAAAATATTACTAGGCCATTTTCCTGACCTGAAGTGGGCAAACGGAACCTTACAACCAAGTTTAATGGCGGATTAATAAATCTAGCAACATTACATGACTACTTTTGCTGCATAGTTGTTTCTAACCAGGCGTTTATCTAACACTAGAAACTATTCTCGACTTAGTACATAAGTTATTTAGGCTTAACTGGAACTCCCGAGGCTTTTACTTCTGGCGACTGCCATGCATATTGTATTTTTATTTATGTCCATAAGAAACAAATTGCTGCTATATGATGATGAAACATACCTGGCTTTATTTCTCGTGCAAGTTTCTCCTTCAATTTCTGCCACTCTTTAGACAGCATTTCCTCATATATCGCCATGGTTACGTTTGGTGTTACTACGATGGAAATCGAAGCAATCATTAAAATCGACATTCTATCAACAATTTGCGCGATACGTTATAATTATTCATTAACCCCACTAGCAAAGAGCGTGGTTAATCATGATAACTTTAAATGGTAGCAGCCGTGAACCAGTGCACACAGGTTATTATTGAGTACTTGATGAGCTAAACAATTCATTTAGAGGCGGAATATGGAGACGTTATGAGTTTTATGATCAAATGCATTAACTTTTCCCTGATAAAATAAATCGAATTTGACACAAAATCAACAGGAATGATATTATATTCGGCTGATAGGAGTATGTTTTATTCCTACACATCCATAGATCAACAGAAAATATGAATTTGAATATCTAAATCCTGATATTTTGTTCTTGTTTATGTTTTTAGGGTTGTTTGTATATTACGTAAAATAATGTCAAGAAAATGTTCAAATGAGGAAAATTTTAAATAATCCTTAGCTGATTATAATATGTTGCGCTATCCACTTTAATGCGAACAGTTTTTACGAAATAAAATGTAATGGTTCGAGAGGAAGCGCTTCAGTTGTTTGTAGTGAATAACGACAAATTTCAAATACTTTAAAATAATTATAAATTTAAAAGTGAAAGATATACTACCTTGGAATATTTTGTTATAATCACGTATTGCGAATAATTTCGAAACAGAACTCTACATAAGTAACTGAACATGTTGCACTTTTCTACTTACAAACTAATTTAGAGATGCAAGTTGGTGTTTCACTTTGCGATAAGCATTTTGTCTGCAGATCTGAGACAAAATGCTTATCGCAAAGTGAAGCATGATGTTTGCATGGAGGAGTGTTTGTGAAATGGCTCTGTAACTTGTTGAAAATTAATATTTACTTAATCAGATTCCACAGACCTTGGGAACGTGGTTTGATAGACAGAAAATTGAACGTCGACCTTCAAAAACGCAAGGTCATGTCTATTTCGCATAGAGTAAGTTTAGACCTGTTTGGTGAAACAATCAGCGACTTCGATGGCCCGATATTAAAATTGGCCTACAGGACTTGATGCTGTAGACCCGGGTTCGACTTCAGGTGTATACTTATTTACGAGAACAAATACGACGATACAAAAGGAAAAATCTTTAGTTCGGCCTAAGTTTACGGTATCCGATGAATTTCCTGATCACGTGATGACTTTGATTGCCAAATTGCTATAAATTTAGAGAGTATAACTATGTCGTGGGATAAAACCAGGCATTAAATATCGTTCAAACATATTTTTCACTATTTAACGAAACATACATAACTGTTTTCACTGGTAAGGGTAGAATGCCCCTCGGGGAAAGATATTCGGGCTTTCAAAGGTTTATGATATATACTTTTTGTCTAAAACGTGTTGGGGTCATTTTGAAGCTCATAAAGTAATTACGGTTTTCAAAGTCTTATTTTTTGTAAAAATCGAAAATTATATTTTTACTGTAGAGTTAATACAGGCATGGCGGTCACTTCAAGCATCGGTAAATGTAAGGTAATTTGTTTGGGTCGCACCAAAATTAGCAATCTCGAGGCGCGACGTACCCTTCACGACAAACAATCGAATTCTGCAACCCTGAACGGTGAAAACCCAGATTCCGGTATCAATCTTTAAAGAAAATCATCGGCGGGCTCACACATCACAACTCCGTTACTACTAGGAATAGAATAGCAACGTTGAAAGCTGAATTAGTTATTGTTATTGATTTTTATCTATTAATCTCCATAACTCCACAGGTTTTGAAAAACCTCTTTACATGAAGATCGAGAGGGTTGAGTAGGATTGCGTAGTGTGTCTTTCTACTGTGTATAGTTTCACATTGCGCTCAGGGCCCCCACTCTAGCTTACCAATTTGATAGTGTAACACTAGTCGTATGTTATTTCCTCCTTTCTGTTCTAGTTGTCGAAAACAATGAAGAAGAGGTCATCATAAGGTCGTTCTCTGAAATCAGCTCACAATCATGGCCGGCAGGGACAACTATTCTCAGTACATTACTACGTCCATGGACGGACTCTAAGAAACTACAATGTTACACTAAGCAACAAACTCAGCCCTTTTGTACACGGCATTAAATTCAAATACATCTAGGAGATGAGTCAACTTTTTATTGTGACACATTATGGCATATATATTATCATATAATTGACTACGTTCATTTTAATAACATTTGCGCTCTGAGTCCCAGTCGGTGAGTTTCCACACCTTACAATACTCAGTACAGTACAGTACTCAGCTGCAGAGTTTACCGACCAGTTATCCCAAAACGTACAATGATCAGGTATAATTAATGAGAAGCTCAAAAAAGTTTATATTAGTAAGTAATTAACAATATTTAAGCTCACCTTCTTAACGTATGCTACTGTGCGGGTTGTATAATGTCCCGGATGCTAGAGACGGCTGTATTGGTTTTATGGACTTTGACACTGGAAACAGAAGCATGTGTAAACATACTCTACTATTATCTTGCATGGTGTAGGCTGTTTTGCTGACCCTAACGATGAGGTCACAAAGCGTAGACACTATAATCTAAACCTTCCAACTCAAATAACTGTGCATGTGAAATCATACGAAAATGTTGCTTTGTGGTCTAAGAGCCATCATCTTGACTTTGAAGATGAACGTGTATTATCCGAGTACGACCACACTTATTAATATTTAATAAATACTTTTTATGGATGTTCTCATACACTTTTGAATGACATCTTGTATAAAATCTTCTCATTTCTTATTTTACAAAGCATATGGCAATATGTAAATATTTGCGAAAGTAGGTCCAATTCCCAATGCAACCACTCCCGATTTGCGCCTTTTCAGTAAAAAACCCAATCATTCCCCTGGAGGCAGTACATTTTCTCCCTGTCGACACTTATTAATGTATAGTTTGCTATTACGCCCTCACACGTTGATATTAACATTTGAGATACCAAAAACTGTCGCAGGGTCCATAGACCTAGTTTTCTAGCATGGACGGTTTTAACGTTTGCAATTTTCATCAATCAAACCACAAAGGCTATGCATTAATCACCCATGCAATTGATACTAATCGAATTTCACCGATAAGGGATTTGTCACCCGGTTTCATTATCCGTTTGTGGCGTCCTATACTACTAAATCTCTGTACTATACACTTACAGGTGATGAACAATGTGATCTTGCGAATTTCCCTGGTTTTTTTGGTATGCGAACATCATGTGCTCTCTTCTCGCCATAATACTCTAGCGAAGACAATCTCGTTTTTCAAAACACTTTTGGCGTCATTATATGGTTCATTTTTATGTGATCTAGATTTCTCAAAGACACTTGCAATGACATAGTAATAATTCAAAATAAAAGAATGTCTATGAAATATGCCTCGCTGACACACCAATGGTTCTTGGGCGTCATTGTTCATCTCTTAAAATACACGAACATCTACATAAGAATGATATCAAAAAAGAGAATGAAAGGAAGTAAAAATACTGTCATTCAATCATAAGGACGAGTTCAAGGCTCATTTTATTGAACTTGAAAGTGTTGCCTACAAAATCGTTAACTTTGTTCTTCTTTTAAATAAAGTTCAAATTATTCATCCCTTCCCGGCCTGCCATTCAATTGTTTGCCCGTTGGACGTGCAAGCAAACATCTTTGTTGTGTTGTCATGTTTTTTGAAACTTTCAAAAAGACTCACAATTTTGAAAATTCGTTCTAAAAAAGTAGTGTCATTATACTAGATTTCCATCTTGTATAGATTTCAAAATTAAATGGCAATATTATTCCCTTCTGTGCCAAAAAACAATTGCAAAAACTGAGCAATTTCTTTGCTCTCTTGCAAAATTTATCATTGTGTACCTTCATTGTGTGATCAGCAACACATATTTTGCTCAGCCATGTGAAAGTAACTCATACTGGAATGTTTCAGAACTCTACTGTGCAGGAAATGGTTACACTTCTGTTTGAAGTTTGTTGTTTCTACATGTTTGAAGGCTAAAATCTTTCACGTGAAAAGAGATTAATTCTACATGAAGTCAAACTAGAGGGGATATTTTTAAGATGTATCTAAAAACGTATGATTGGAACATTACACTTTCTCGTCATTTTTCGTTCAATAGTACCCTACACAAAATCAGAAAAATACACAACTCTCTGACTAGTTTTGAGTGTTGTTAAAATCATCGCAAAATGGGGCAAAAGCCTGTTTAGAGTATAAATGTGTGAGGTAGCGGTGATTCGGGACTGTTAAACTTAAAAAAAGGATTATTCCAGCCCAATTTTTCTTTACATTGTTGTCATAATTCATTATAGAAGAGCATATACACAAATCAGAAAATGAAAAATTCCTTAATTTTTAGAAGACCCCTCCTTCAAGTAGCCTCACAACTCTGTTGCTTTGACTGAATTTGAAAAGTGAATTCTCATAGCATTCTTTTTATATGAAAGACAAATATATCAGTGATTCATATTGTATGTTTAAGCAATAAAGCACACCCAGCGACGGTATACCACGAGATTTTGACCAGTTCACGACATATATGCACGAGCGATAGCGATGGTATATCGCCAATATACCACGGCTCTTTTCGCGTCTCGACCAATCAGATCGCTGTATTTGCGCCATCAATATACTGGTATGATATAATTGATATTAAGCAACAAAAATCTGATCCAAATTTAGGTTTAATATTTACACAGGCTAGGTGCCAAGATAATGTAGATCAACTGTTAGACTTAATATCATTGTTGACAACAATTTGTTTGAAATGCACTACACACACGTCTCAATAAAATAAAGAGTAAATTAAACAGTGCAACCACACATCAAGTATATAAGAGACATGCATACATGTTTTTCTGGCAGAGATGAGTCATGTATAAATTTCGAATCGGCAAGCCGGGGTTATTAAACGTTCGCACGTGAGGAGGGAGCTACTCAAAATTTCGGAATACGCGTGTCTATTCTTTCCGATTCCGCCATGAGTATTAACGACTCCCAAATCAGGTATAGTATATTTCCACTGATTGAATAATGTAAACAGCAGTGGTAGTGAAGTATTTGCGACTGCTTTGCGGCTCTTAATAAAAGGAAAATTCAAAATTAGCAGTAGGAGAAGCCAAATTTTTTCATTTCGTATTCCACCTACTTTACTCTTCATATCTACAGTGACACTCGTTTTGTGTCATTTCCTGCTTTCTGTTATGGCAGGTAAAAACAATGGTAAAAAGGTCATGAAGGTCGTTGAGTCAGCACCACATAATGGACGACTGTGCTCAGTATAAGACTGCAGTGCACTGCTAACCCAGCAGGACGTCGTCTACGTTTACTTCTTCGTTGTGAACACAGCACGGTGGAGAAACGTTCTTTTAATCTTGACACTATATGTCAAACACTGCATGAAATAATCAATTTAACACAACATGGAGGTAAAAGTTTTTTTACTTATACTGATCATAACACAACCTGTCCGCAGAGTAGTAGTTGCTGAGTTTTCAAACGTATGTTATACTGTGTGTTTTACTCACTGTTTTTCAGGAGAATGCAAAACTTTCTCTTAAACACAGCATTAATCAGGCATATAAATAATGAGAGACACAGAATGGCTGGTACAAGCCGTTCATTTTAACAACGATAAAGCTCACCTACCTCAGGTATGCTGCTGCGTATGTCGTCTAATGTCCCGGATGTCATATCCGACTGTCATGGCTTCATGGACTTTGGCTCTGGAAACAGAAGCATGTACAACTTTACCTTATCGTTATCATGTTTGCAGTGGGTTGTTGTGTTGACCTAACATAGAGGTCCCAAAGCTCAGACAATAAATCAAAACCTGTCCACTGTGCACTCGAAATCATTTGAATGGTGTTCGGTGGTCGACAGGGCATCGTTCTGCTAATCGAAGTATTTCATGATTTGAAGTTAAACTTTATTCATCTGCATACTATCATACCTTGTATGATTCATGATTTCTTGAGTAACAACTTTTAATTTAAAATGCCGTGTCTTTCGATATTTTCCGTTTTTCCTCATCAAATAAAAATTCCAGGTTTCTATTTACGTCATTAATGATATCTCCAGGTATCTAATCAAAAGACGCCAGTTACCACTTGACGCACCGTGCACATCATCAGCAGAATGTTATTTACTATGTACTATCAGAAACGATTTACCCTGTTATTAAGCGTGTCTCAATTCGCAACCTGGACCCTCCCTATCGCATCTGTTTCCGTGGAACAAAAAATATTTCAATGGGGACAGTATAGGATATGTTCTGACCATACTCCTTTTGAATTCTTCTTCCTTAATTTTAAAACTTTTCAAAGCAAATTGTAATGGCGCTCGCACACGTTGACATTATACTTTTGTTTTTCACTGAGAGATTAAAACATCTCCCACTGTG
Organism: Ptychodera flava; assembly: GCF_041260155.1. Lineage (NCBI taxonomy): Eukaryota > Metazoa > Hemichordata > Enteropneusta > Ptychoderidae > Ptychodera > Ptychodera flava. The sequence goes on from NC_091934.1 coordinate 12,337,875, forward strand.
TCAGATGTAAAGTTTCTATCGAACATTCCTAATAAACAACGTTCATGCGATATTCATCAATATAAATTAGTCGTAGAGGATTTCAATAATAATAATAATAATAATAATAATATTGGGTTCTTATATAGCGCACATATTCACAAGTACATGTGATCAAGGCGCTGTACAATTATTATTACCCCTGGTCACCGGACCTAATATGATACCACTCAACTCCATGGGGAGCAAACAACAGCTCACAGTGCAGCCACAGGGCGTTGTCTACATGTCCGTCCAAAGGGGCGGTGGTGTTTCGTTGTATTGCTAATAAAGATATATTCTACCAACCTTTGGTGTTTCGGTCTTAACTTAACACTGCCCTTGACAATCTTGCGTTAACGTTTTATCAACATGCTGTATCTATTATGTGATGAGTTTGAGTGCCTAATTAGCCAACGCAAGCAAGGGAAAATTACTAATCTGTGGACGCTGTCACCAGATTATCACCGGCTTAAATTTGACAAAGTCAACAACGAACGCGCCAGCAAGGTATAACTGAAGATACCTTGCTGGCGCGTTCGTTGTTGACTTTGTCAAATTTAAGTCGGTGATAATCTGGTGACAGCGTCCACAGATTAGTATTTTCCCTTGCTTACTTTGGCTAATTAGGCACTCAAACTCATCACATAATACACTGTAAAGTTAAGTGTTAAAGGATAGAAACACCGATTAAACGCCTTTTTGTAACACTTTTTGAACGCCTCTAGACGTTCAGAAATTTAACACTACGTGTTCAACCAACGTTCAATTTTGAACACACGTGTGCAGATTTTGAACGCTACGTGTTCATAAGATATTATATTGAACACCATGGTGTTCCATATCTGAACACACGTTGCACATGAAATGTGTTCAAAAAATTGAACGCATTTACGCGTTCAAAGGACTGTAACACTTTTTGAACGCATGGACGCCGTTCAACGATAAGTGTGTTAAAGGCTAGAACACATGATGCGCGCTTGTTGAACACCTTTAATTTTGGGCGTTCAGGGGTGTTCAAGCCTTGAAATAACATTACAGACCACTGATATTCAGTAAAATTATTTTATTTTAATACACAAAGCATTTCTAGAGTAAAATACAATTACTGTAAAATGGGCAACTAAACATTGCCCAATTTGTATGTAAAGTTCGTCAGAGGAAAATACCAACGGTTTTAACACCCTCCTATCAAAAACATAAGCATTAAAAATCACCATAAAAATGTAGATCGTTTTAAAAAATATGAACAAAGTAATGACATAACAGGTTTTTCTTAAATATTAGGGATTACGTTTTAAGGTTCATAGTTGTTTAAAATGTACAAAAAATCAACTGAAAAAGCTCAAAATTTGGCTTACTGTGTTGAAAACACGTGTATGTATGGAATGCATACTTCATTGTTGTAAGATGGTTTCTTAAAGACATTTCCTCTTGTATAGACAATTGTAAATTTTGAAGAAAAAGAAAGTTAGTCAAGGCTTCTCTAGTGCACATGATACAGAGTTTTCCACATTAGAGTAAACACAGCATGTCAAGTTGTCAAAGTGTCACAGTAAGGCACAACATGCAGAAAGTGGGGAAAGTTGGTCCTTGGCAGGGTAAAACCTATTTCCTTGTCCAACAAAGTCCTTCATAAACAAAAAGGTTTGTTTGTTTGTAACATCTTTAAATAAACAATGAAATAAATCGGTGACATTTCAAAAATCTACTTCTCAGAAATTAAAAACATATTCGTAAAGACCTTTCAGATTCTGGTGTACCTTGCTATTAATTTTTTATACAAATGTTTTTACCTTAAGTGATAAAAATCACCCTTAAAATAAAAAATGTAGATTGCATTATAATGTGAATATATCACATTCCGGTAATCCCTCATATCTTAAAATGTCTGAAATGTCTTTAATGTCTTAAAAATACAAAGTTTCAAATTTCTGCATAATTTGAACAATCTGAAAAAGGCTATCAGTAGAGATCTATGTCCTAAATATAAAGCTGTTCAATTAGCAGTTTTGAAAAAGATTTTTTAAGAACTTTTGACCAAAAATGACGAAAATTGCCATGAAATATCAAAATTGAATATTTCATCACAACTAGCACAAATTTGACCAGGGTCATTCTTAGGGACATGTATACCAAATATTGAAGACGTCAGTAAAAGAGAAGAAGACTTTTGCCAAAAATAGCAAAATTAGCCTCAAAAATATAAATTCGCATAGTTCATCATAATTTGAACATATGTGATTAGGGTAATCCCTGGGGACCTGTAATCCAAATATTAAAGGATTTGTACATGCTATTTTAAAGAAAAATCTTGGGATGTACAAATTTGAGGACAATGCTACACATCCACCTATTTAGCTGACGGCAAAGCTAAAAACCAGTTGCTAAGAACAAGAGACGTGTTAACGTACAATACAAAATTCTTTAAGGTTTCGTAGCAGCTATGATCAACTAAATTTTATAAGGGCATAAGCTTCCAAAGACATGAAGTCTCCTTTATCAGATGCAAGGGGGAATGAAAAAATGAAGCAGAAAGTGACAGAAACTCAGAGTGAAAATTTCAGAAAATTCAGTAATTCAGAGTGGACATTTTTACTCTGACTTTTCCGTCGCTTTCAGCTTTAATTTTTCATTCCACCCTTGCATCTGATAAAGGAGACTACACGTCTGTGAAAGCTTATTCTCCGGCAATGTGTAGTTGATCAAAGCATGCTACCAAAGCTTAGATTAATTAAGAAAAAAAATACAGAAACTTATCAAAATTCAGTTGCTGATCCTTGGAAGTTTAAATCTACATTAGAGAAGAACTGAGGTTCTCAAGCTTGTTTCTAGACAGCTACCTTACACTCATCTATTTCATTATCTGTACCACGTGCACCAGCTTCTGTAACAACTCTACGATTTTCAGTTAAATCCAACTTTTTACATCCTGAAAATAATGCAACAATAGGTAATATGGCGAGATGAGACTTTAAATGAAAGACAAGAGACTGATTAGGTTAAGGAAAAGGGGAGACTTTCATATACAGTGCCTCTTTTCAATACTGTTACAAAATATTGGTTTCTTCTTGTCATCAATTGATTAAAATAAAAAAGCCAAACTCTCATATGCTGAAACAATACATTGTATACTCTACGATGTTTAACTGATTTTTTACATGCGATTGTCTCTACTAAAAGACATCAGCTGTGATTACGCTGCGGTACTATGCAAGGCGTATCGATCGCGCTCAGGTCAAGGGTTATCGCTACAGTTGTGTTACGATGACCCTTGACCCGAGTGAGATCGATCGATAGGCCATGGCCAAAAGTACCATCGCGTATCACAGCTTGTTGTTGGTATACCAGCCACTGAAAGAAAAAAGGTTTCTTCACGTAGTTAAGCTATTTCAAAGTACAATACGATTAATTTCGAAGGATATTAATACAGATGCTTCAAAATCTAATACCTTTTACTATTTTGGAGAGAAAACTTACCCTTTCTGGTCATGTTTCCGCACGATCACGACTTCAGGGTGCGCTTACAAGAAAAATGTCGCAACTTCCGTTTTGATGCATCATGGGATAGGAAAAAGGACCAAACTTGAACACCAAGTGTTTAGAAATAGAACGCCTCTTGCACGCCGATGTTAAAATTAAAACGTTCATGGTGGTTTTCTGTTTTTATTTTCAAATTTTCAAAATTTCAACACGTAATAAACTTGTAAAATTATTTTGTATACTTTCTTTTTTAGAAAAAACATGCTTTCAGCAATTGTAGACAGGAAATATTTTTCACTTAGTGGGAAATTTGTCATACCAAAATCCGTGTACGTTTGCCGGACAGCGAGGCAGTAGTAAATTGAATATAGCCATTGTAAAGTAAAAAACACAAAAGACTGTTAATTGTTTCACAGTATTGTAAAATTTCTGTGATGCTGAGTTTTTGAACACTTGAAGGAGATGGTTGTTAACACATAGTGTTCAGTTTTAGAACATCATTGTAAATAATATGAACAGTAGTGTTAACAATATGAACACTAGCCGTTCAAATTTGAACACCGACACGTACATTTTGAATGCGTAAAGACGCGTCTAGCGTCCGCTATTTTACAGTGTAGATATAGCATGTTGATAAAACGTTAACGCAGGATTGTCAAGGGTAGTGCTAAGTTTAAGACCAAAACACCAAAGATTGGTAGAATATCTTTATTAGCAATACAACGAAACACCCACCACCCCTGGGGACGGACATGTAGACAACGCCCTGTGGTGCAGCCAATAAGCGCAGCAGAGCTAAACGCACACATAACAACCTCTGTCCTACCAGGTACCCATCACTCCTGGGTGGGGAGAAACAATGAGGAATAAAGTGCCTTGCTCAAGGACACAACATCATAGCCATGCCGGGGCTCGAACTCGCCATCCTTTGATCTTGAGTCCACTGCTCTAGCCACTGCCAATGATGCCATTTTACCATCAAAAGAACAGTAACAGACTCATAGCAATAAGGAAACACTTTTGGACCTTGACTTGGAATATTACTCAGTGTAGAAGAATAGTATAGGATCTCAAACACTCATTTTCATTTATCGGTTCAGAATAGATGATTCTAAATCCTTCTATCCCGCTCTTACACAGGACGAACTCTGTGATCTAGCGCATTTTCCGGCGCGACATAAATCAAAGGGGTCTCATTATTCGTCTTAATATTGTGGCTCTGACACCTCACTTTTCACAACCCTCACACCGAAATGATTTGTTTTAACATTAAGTTTTGTATCAGGAATTCTCAAAGTCAGTAGCACAATGATATATCATTTTTCACGATAAAAACAATAGAATATTTACAGGATTTGGTCGTTGGCACATCGACAATTTCTTCACAGACAATTTTTGAGAGCATAAACACAGAAGAAAACAATCTATCTGTTGATCGGTTGGTGTTTCCCTAAAAACAAGCCTCGACTTCGTTGTATGGAATCAGAAAGTGTTTCACACTCCTTATAGATGTCGCATTTTTATTCTTAATTGTTGTATCTGCTTTGATCTCTCAGAGGTGTGACGATCAGCTCATACAAACCTTGTCTCTCGTGGCAGATTCCGAACCTGCTCGCGTACTTATCTATGATAAATAGGTAAAGTAATCGAAAAATATAAATATAAATGTTAAGAAAGACACTGAAAGAAAGAAAAAATTGAATGTTATTTAACTGTCTCACCATTTACTCTTAAACCTGTAGGTTCACCGAGTTTGAACTTTAAGCCACAAAATCATAAGCTTTTCCCTTCTCTCTGCATAATAAATAACAAAGTATTCAACCATGGAGACAAGTAGCATTTTAGTTGAATTCCATGAGATTGAAGGGTGTCCTAGTTTTTATAAACTGACCTTGTATTCGGAAGGGTGCATTTCATTCAAGAGGTAAAATAGTTAGTAATAATTTGATGTTGCACTTGTTATTGTCGACACATGCATCTAGCGATTTTTATGTCGATTTTGTTGGGTTTTTTTAATTTCTTGTCTGACAAAGTAAGAGATACAATTTTTTCTAGATTTCTTTTTCATTTGCGCACTCAAGGATTACATTTTGGCCACGAACGCGGGATTTCCCATTTGGCAAGTTTAAGGTTTCGGCCATGCTTTCTATGATTAGACTTATTTGGACTGTCTTCCATTTTATACCATTAACATTGATGCTTGCAATTCTTTTTGAATCAAGACGACTGAATAATAAAGTGTTATAATTGTCGGTAATTTGACCGTTCCCCCTCCCCTTCCCCCCGATTGCGCCGAGCCCACAAAGTGCACTACCAGCGATGAGGCGAGCAGCCAACGAAGTCTTTCATCAAAAAGCTCTCCGTGACCGAAGCGAAGCAAGTACTGAAAATTAGACGATATTTTGCAGAAACAAAGCGATAATGGTGATATGTACCTAAACATTTAGTCTCAACTGTGTTTCTTAGACATCATTCTTTGCCTATGTGGTGCGTGTTAAGTATTCTCTGTCTGTCTTTGCTATTCTGTCTTCGATGTCCCAATGATGATTTTATATGTTTATATGTGCATTTGGCTAACACGTATGTTTGTCTGTATTTTTTGTTTTGCGTGTGTTCACAGAATTTAATCTGGTGGGTACTTCAAAAATATTTATATAATTCGTGGTAGGACAGAAATATGAATGAAGTAAAGACAATGTTGATAATGTACTGCCAACAGAGCAAACATATCCCAACACCGTTGGGATTCGGTTCAACTTTGAAATTGGGATGGAGATAGTGATAATCACTATTAAAAATTCGCAACGAAATACTTTGATAATTTGGCCCATTTATGGATCCAGGATTTTCCTCAAACAATTTCGTAATCTTTCGACAACGTTTTTGCCACAATCGTCATATCAATGAATGAAAATGCCCCTTTTATAACTTATTGTTTGCCTCTCGAAATAATATTCCGCAATTTCCTATTTCCTTCGTCAGTCACTTCTATAGGTACGTGCCAAATAATGCCAGGTACCACAAATCGATGCAGTCAGCATATTAGCTACAATTGCCCTGCCTTTAAAGGACAGATTTCTAGTTTTCCAGATCTTAAAGCAGTTCGTAAATTTTTCCATCACTGTTTTCCAGTTTTGTCTAGATGTGTTAGTGTTTCCAAAACCAACCCCAAAGGTCTGCAAAACTTTGTCTGAAAAATCTATTCTTCCAGTGAATCAGTGTGGTTTTTAAAACTCCCTGCCCTAACCTTTAGATTTCGTCTTGTTCAGCTTCACACCTGTTGCTTTTAATATCAGTTGAACATTTTCAAAGACTGTGTAATGCTTTCTACGTTTATCAATATAAAGTTGCAGCATCTTCATAACTCTTAATTTTTTCTTTATGGGTGTCTGTTGGAATGAAACTTGCTATGTTGTCATCTTTACGAATATTTTCGGCTAGCGCTTCTGCTGCCATAATATACAGTAATGATGATAAGGGGCACCCTTGTCTCACACCCTTATGAAGTTGAATACTGCGAGAAAGAAAGCCATTGCACTTTATTTTAATTTATATGTAGTATTATTGTAAATAACTTTTATGCACTTTATGAAGTCACTGCCAATGTTTTAAATTTGTCAAGGACTCGAAAATAAAAATCTCTATTAAGTCTATCAAAAGCTTTTGTTTGGTCTAGATTTATGACAATAAGAGGTTTATTGGTAATTTTGGTATATTCAGTAATATCTCTGGTTAAGACAATATTGTCATCTATCTCCTGTCCGGGATGTAACCACACTGATCTGGGTTGCATATTTTGGCCATTTACCTTCCGTACCCTATTAGCAATTACTTTTGCAAGACTCTTATAGTCCACATTGAGGAGACTTATTGGTCTCCAATTGTTTAATTCTGCCTTATCCACCTTTTTACAGAGCAAAAAACTGTTTGTCAAGTTTCTTAATGTTGGTCAATTTTCTGAGTTAACGCAAGAGTTAAATATTTCAATAAGGTCAGCCCCATCCATCCTTATGATGATTCTATGCATAGCGCCCTCTGTCAAAGATGTCATCGATAGTCGAGAATCACTCAAACGTGACCGCAAAGCAACACAAGCAAAGTGGGATTTGTTGGTTTGTCATTAACAAAAGTGGAGTGAATAATTTTAAATATACTATATTAATGAACAAAAAATTCATACTCCCCAACATAAGCTAATACTTGGGTCATTATTATTAGTTACTGAAGCGAAAACAATTAGTCTGTTGTTCTTGCTTTGCCTGAGAGTACATGTATGTATGTTTCCATGAGTGAGTGTGTGTGTGTGTTTGTGTGTGTGTGTGTGTTTGTGTGCGTGTGTGTGCGTTTGTTTGGTTTGTTTTCAGTTTAACTTTCAGCCGCAATGCCTACAATTTTCCCCCATTAAAATGAATGTAAATAGCGTCTTCAACAGGCTCTTGTAGTTCAGCCTCCTTCACTTGGAGACCAATTCATCCTCCATCTCTTTCGCGTCATATGAAACGATCAAATCGCGTTGAAAAACACCCAGAGCTGAAAATATGTAGCTGAGACTTTCAAATATCATCTGAAAAAACTATGAATTTTGTAAGTCTAATTTGGAAAGTAGTTAACTCTTTATATACCTGTCTTAAAGTGTAATCAGTAAATAAAATGTATGTCTAAAGCCCTTGCATTATCGCTACTATACTACGTTCATGCTGTTGAAAACATGCAGAATACAAATATCATTATGATCAGGCCCTATACATGTTGGAAAGGGCTGCCAAAAGTCCGAGAGGGGTATTCCTAATCTTTTCGCCGCCCACGTCGAAAACATCTACCCATGTATATATTCCAATAATACGACCCATCGTTAGGGATTGGTTTGACAAATTTGGGGAATGCTCAAACTTATTCTGTTGCAAGTGAAGGTATATCTGAAGCGTAGAAAATTTGCTTTGTTATCAACAAATGCTAAGGCGTTTTTTTTGGATGAAAATCGGCCTAATTTTAGGGATTTTTACGTGAAAAAGTGATCCATTCGGGTGGCACATACCGGTTCACCTTCTATGGGAGTTACCCCGGGGCCAAAAGTTCCCTTCCCTTACTTTCAACCACGTAATCACCTTAATCAACTGTATTGCCATTAATGATTAACTCACACGATTACTATCAGGATCCTAGTCTCTACTTGAAAATAATAACTTTTGATTTTTAACGACAGACAATGTGCCTTTAATACATGGTTTTACCGGGCTTCCTAGGAACGATCGATCGCAAGATCACGTCCGTCGCACAGCAAGAATTTTCTGATGAAAACATTTGATTTTGGAGATTTGTTTTTGGAATAATCGTCTCGTAGCCTGACTTTAAAAACTCTTTTAAAGCTTTTTATCTCACTTGTGATCTTATCTAACGTCGGTTTAAATTCAACAAAAATATCTAAAACTACATGTGTAAGGCCATGCCATTCGTCTTTATGAAAAATTAAGAAAAACGAACGTAACAGCACAAAAATACTGAGGGCGCCATTTCCTTGCTGGTTGAAAATTTCTATGGATTTCCTCAATAAATTGATTATAAGTGTGGCATGTCAGAACTTGGGATAGTCGCGAAGAATTTAGTATCAAACAAATATTTCTATCAAACAAGCAATAACTAACGAGGTAAAAGTGACTGGTCTGACAAAATTTACGATAACCTTCCAAAGTTAGTCGGGTTTTCGTGCACACAACGTTTCAAGTATCGTATGTATAAAAGTCATTGCACGAAAATTGAAGTTTTAGGTTACCCGCGCCAGCGAGCTACCTGTCTTTGAACAGAAAACGATATTGCCCATTTGCTGAAATATCATCAATCGATAAACCGACTTCCCTCTGCGTGCAATCCCCGACCACACAATATATCCTTTTCCTTTCATGATCTTAACCAAGGTTTGAACAAGCGCCAACAGACGAGCGGGCTAACCCAGGACAGTGTGCAAACTAACACTTTCTACAGATAGTATATTAGCCAAGGTTGTCTGTCTTTGCTTGTCCCTGAGATAAAATTTTTCTGTTGATCTGTCTGAGGTGCCTTTGTCTGTATTTTTCGTTGGCAGGTAATTATCAACAGTAGGCATTACAAAAATTACAAAATTAATAACTTGGGTTGATGGCTCTGTGCGTAATTAAAATTACTTTGCTAATTACTAGTTTCTGGATGTTTGCATGACGCTGTGAAAACGATTATGTCTCTGTGTGTAGGTATCCAAACACCAGCTTGTGAACGCCCACTGAGTGAATGATACGATGCAGTAATTTTGGACGCGTAATTAGCATAGAGGCAAGTATCACAACATTATTGTCAGGGTCCGAGTTGCTATTTGCAGAAAATTACTCTCACTAGATGTTGAACATGAATCATAGGGTCTTGAGTACATTGTAGCGCTCAATCGTAAGATTTCGTCCCCTAACGATTCTTCAGCATTGACAAGAGTCGGATGATCGCTTTTCGTCATCATCGTTGACACGAAACTTTTAAACTTTAATCCCGCATGTAATGTCATTTCAAAATTTCTTCATCAACTCACATCAAATGAAATTCTATGTAACTACGTATGTAATCTAGCACTTTCCTTGGGTCAACATTTCCGTGGGCTTGGTTGCTCCCTGTGTAATGTTTTGTGCGTCGACTCTTCTCTCGAGAAATCTTCGTATTTCGAGGTGAAACGGTTGCGCAATCATTTGTCCTCGGACATCCGAACATGACTTCGACAATTGACACGGTACTGTCTCTGCAAGGTTTCTTTCGCGCCCATGCAGAAAAAATCGACCTTGGGGAGAAAGTAGAAAATTAAATTGTCAAAAGATTTTCTTTTCAAATATCTCTGTCATAGCGTGATTTTTTTACAAGCCTAGTTCAGTTTTTCTATTGAGAGATCATCGTAACCCCTGTTTCTAGTATAAAATCCTTTAACCAAAACTGTTTGAAACTTTTATCACTAAAATGTTGCACTTTAAAGTGAAAACATTAAATACACCCGCCATAAAAAAGTAATTTCACAACATCGCTCTTTGGAAGATCGTCCCGATCTTAGTAGTCTCAATTTTTCCATCTTACTGGGTCACCGAATCTTGTCCTTATGATGATGCAATGCGAGGCTATGGAAAGCCGTAGCTGTCTTAAGTGTAGGAAAGTGATTATTTAATGTGCATTTGTCATATAGTGATGCCCATTTGTTATATAGTGATGCACATTTGTTATATGGTGATGCTCACTTGTTATATGGTGATGCACATCTTTTATATGGTGATGCACATTCGTTGTATGGTGATGAGCATTCGTTATATGGTGATGTGCACTTGTTATATAGTGATGTGCATTTGTTCTATGGTGATGCGCATTTGTTCTATGGTGATGCCCATTTGTTGTAGAGTGATGCACTTATGTTACATAGTGATGCACATTTGCTATATGATGATGCTTTTTTATATGGTGATGCATATTCGTTATATGGTGATGAGCATTCGTTATATGGTGATGTGCACTTGTTATATAGTGATGTGCACGTATACTGAACCGCCAGGCTATTTCGCTTCATTGGCCGACGTGCTCGTTGTAGATTAAACGGTTTAAGCGTTAATTTTTCACCGGCCCTTTTGACATCCGTGTATTTAGACAAAAATGGTTTTGCCGAAAAAGACACATGCAGTTTTTGCGGCATAAGGCTTAGGCGACTCATGGGTGTACGAACTTCACACTAATTCGTCAATGTTCTTGTGCAAAATTTCGAAGACCTAAATATCGACAGATATGCTGCAGCATGTACTTTTGTGGTTTATTGCTGACGGTATTGAGTTTTGTCCCGATCTAGACTGCAGATAAAAAATAAATATTACTGTGCAGTGTCAGTGTTTGTCTTGTACGGATTTTCCGAATGGAAAGACAACAGTCACTATGGCAACAGGGCGGGCGTAAACTGTTAGACTCTGGTTGAGAGGGGAGACAAAGACATTCAGTCATGATAGTAGCTTTTCTATAATTTGTTCATGTTCTTGGAATGGCATGACTTGTTTTAAATAGTACGAGAGGGGAGGTGACTAATTACGTAAAAAGGGGTTATCATTGAACTGGTGTCCACTTAATACGACAGTAATCGATCAATGTCGTTCACAGTTCAAAGTCTGCCCAGTTGCAGTCGTTCAAATTCTTGGGTAATTGTCGCTGATCAAGCGGGAATCCGACACACAATAACAAATGCCTATCACCGTACAACAAATGCCCATCACTGTATAACAAATGCCCATCACCATATAACAAATGCCCATCATTGTATAACAAATGCCCATCACCATATAACAAATGCACACCACTATATAACAAATGCACATCACCCTATAACAAATGCACATCACTGTATAACAAATGCCCATCACCATATAACAAATGCCCATCACTGTATAACAAATGCCCATCACCATATAACAAATGCACATCACTATATAACAAATGCCCATCACTGTATAACAAATACCCATCAGCATACAACAAATGCCCATTGCTGTATAACAAATGCCCGTCACTGTATAACAAATGCCCATCACCATATAACAAATGCCCATCACCATTTAACAAATGCACATCACCATATAACAAATGCACATCACTGTATAACAAGTGCACATCACTGTATAACAAGTGCACATCACCATATAACGAATGCTCATTACCATATAACGAATGTGCATCACCATATAAAAGATGTGCATCACCATATAACAAGTGAGCATCACTATATAACAAATGGGCATGTCCATATAACAAGAGCACACCACTATATAACGAATGGTCATTACCATATAACGAATGTGCATCACCATATAAAAGATGTGTATCACCATATAACAAGTGAGCATCTCTATATAACAAATGGGCATCACCATATAACAAGAGCACACCACTATATAACGAATACTCATCACCATATAAAAAATGTGCATTACCATATAAAAAATGCGCATCACCATATAACAAATGTGCATCACTATATAACATATGTGCATCACTATATAACAAATGGGCATCACTATTTAACGAATGTGCAGCACTATATAACAAATGCACATTAAATAATCATTTTACTTCACTTAAGAAAGCTACGGCTTTCCATACGAGGCGCCCTCTGTCGGATATGTCATCGATTGCTGAGAATCACTCAGCCGTGACCACAAATCTACAGAGGCAAAAATAAGATTTGCTGATTTGACACAAACAAAAGTGGAGTTAATAATTTAAAATACACTGAATTACTGAACAAAATATTCATGCTCTGCCACAATAAGCCAATAATTAAACTTTTATTATACATGGCAGAATGGTTAAAGAAACCAAAACAATTATTCTGTTACTCTGGCTTTGTGAGTATATGTGTTTTAGGTTTGTTTTCACTTTTACTTTCAGCTGCAACACCAACAATTGAAATAAATATAAATAGCGTCTCCAATTGCTCTTGCCTCCTTAGCTTGCATTTTAAAATGGAGACAAATTTATCAGAGATCAATTTAGCATTATATTAAACGTTCAAATCCCACAGACAAGCGCCCAGAACTGCAACCATTTGACAGGGACTTACAAATTTCATTTAAAAAACTATGAGATTCGAGTCTAAGAACAAAAAGTGGCTAATTTCAATTCAACGGGATTACCTTTGATGTGATTCACAAAATTATTGACATGATCCGAGTCCCGATTTCAAAAAACTACTTTGATTAAAAGCAACTAACAAGGTGGCTTTAAGTCATGGTTTTGATAGGTTTTCAGGACACGACAAATTATAAACGTCATTGGCAGAGCAAGAATTTTCTGATGAAAACATTTTAGTATGAAGATTCGTATATTTTGTATGATCCAGTAGCACAAATTTCAAAAAATGCTAAGCTTGTAATCTCACATGTGATCCTAGCATGACAATCTAACGTCGGTTCACATTCAATAAAAATTTCAGAAACTACATGTGTAATTCGATGGGGTTCATCTCTGTGAAAAGTTGACAAAAACGAACGAAACGTCAAAAATAACCGAGGGCGCTATTTTCCGCGCTGGCTGAAAATTTTAGTGGATTTCGATGATAAGTGGATTTCACGTGTGACAATTCAGGATTGGAAATGTTAAACCGTGACAGTCGTGAGGCATTTAGTATTATCCAATGAATATTTTCTCTTTCGTTATTTGTTTTACGTTAGTTTGCGGCCTTATTTGTCATTCCCTGAGTTTCGATCTCGTCTTTACCGTAACAAGAAATGCGCTGTAAATGGCTACCGCTAGTCTGACAAAATTAACAATATTTACCAAACCTAGTTTCAAATATCGTTTGACATAAAAGCCCGGTTACTCGAAAACTAATTGCACGGAAATTGAAGTTTGAAGCTGCCCGCCACAGTGGTTGCCTATCTCTGAAAGCAAAGCGATGGCGCCCTCTAGCGGAAGTATCATCAATTAATAAATCTGCGTACAATTCCCCGGTAACACAAAATCCTAATCCTTGAAAAGCGCCCTGAGACTGACGGGCTAACGCTAGAATAGTATCAAAACACAGTCCCTCTACAGTCCCTCAAATCAACATTTTCTGTCAAGAGTATACTGGCCGAGGTCCATAGGATTGAACAATCCAATAACGACATCTTCTTTAATGTCCAAATATTTGTAGAGTTATGATTTGCCAATGAGCTCCCTATAAACGGCTTTTAAAATCTTGGTAGCAACAGTAATGCCAAATTTATGATATAGGTAGGAAAGGGGGAATAATGCCATTTGCCTGTATAATGCTATGCACTCATCCATTTCATTATGCAGATAATATCGTCGAACATGTCTAAGTTAGAGAGTTTCAGCAGCATGAGACCAGAGTGCTCTAACATGAATAATATATCGATATTATCCGATAAAAGAGTGTTTTTTTGGCATTTCCACTGACACACTTCTAATATTAGATTTTTAACATAGAAGGTAGACGATACTATCGAGTTTATCCTATATAACCCGGTAAACCAGCATGTCGGCCATCGGCTACTGCCTAATTCTCCTAACATTAGACTCTAACTTAGATGTTATTATCGATTTTATCCGATAATTTCCGATAAAACAACGTATCGGGCATCATCCACTCCCTAACCTCTCTAATATTTGACTCAAACTTGGAGAACTTAGACAGTATTATCACATAATGCCTAAAGTGCCAATGTCGCGATATGTTCTCTGTGTGTTGTATATTATTAAATCGATCGTTGAATTGTCGAAACCATAAAGGCACACCCCATGCAGATTTAGGTTTACTTTGTTAGGGTGCATGAATCTGTATGGGACAATAGTTTGTGTTGCACCCCGCTGACTTCGTCCAGGCGTGATCGGGAAAATAGCCCAACAGTTTTGTGATGGTGCATCACACATGAGGCGTCAAGTAGCTTGTCTAGGCGGGAGGTCTCGAATGATAGGCCGTCCGAAACTACATACACTCACAGTCAAGGACTGTCTGTGATAGATACTTATAGACTGCAAAGAAAGCTCACACGCATGTTTAATAGCAAAACCTGGATTTCAAATTTCCGAGAAGCAATCAAATGAAAGGATTATTTTGCACCACACATTCATTATATCAAAGTACCTCAATTTCCATGTAGTGCTATTGTTTTGCATAGATATTGCAGAATTCAAATTGGTCAGAAAGCCGTGTTTTTAGCCAAGGGCATAACCTAACCGGCGTTTGCCTTTCAAAGTAATAATTTATAGAAGTTTGCCGCGACAGAATTCTATGTGACTATAGTCGATATACAGTGTGCACACCGCTGGCGTCCGTCTATTTTGCTATTGTTTGGTAATATACTCTGGAACTGAAAGGCCTGTGATCTGAAGTACACAATGAAGAAATACCGGAATACTGAAAATCTTAATTTTGTCTCTTTCATTCACTAATATGGGGAAAATTGTTGTTTGAAAAAGACGGACAGACTTCTTCAACAGTATTTACACACAGTGTCTGCTAGAAATTCAAGTTATAAAAAACGAGCGATGCTGACAATGGTTATTCTACCTGATAAATCGGCTCGTTTACCACCTACTTTCTGAATGCAATGTTAAAATGGAGGTGAAAAGGTATTTCTCAGGTCCTACCCATTTTAAACAGTTTAATAAGCGAACATTTTATGAATAATTTAGCCAGTAGAGGCATAATTCTGAAGGCTTGTTGTTGCCGTCTCATCGTTGTCACCGTCTTCACACACTGTCTTCACAAATGTCGTGTCGAGTTTAATTGCTACCATCAGCACCACAAAACCGTTGAAAATGTCACCAAAAAAACAAATGAAAGGTTCGTTTTAATGTCATGATCATTCTATCTGTAAATATGTCCCTCTTCCTTCAGCGCATACCAGTTTAGAATCCATTGCTGAATTTTGCAGACAATACTGCGTTTCCGTACCCTACCCGAGGCGTTCTCCTTGAGATCATGGAGGTAGAACCAGAGACGTTCGCGTTGATAACTCTTCTTAACTTGCCAGAAAACCTGCATGGTAAAACTCTTGATATTTTATTTCATGTTATTACACCATAAAAAATAATTCTGCTAAGATACTTAGAGGGAATTAGCAAAGTGAAAATGTATTATAATCCACATCTCCTAAATTCATGTAGATATTCAATCCACTGCTCGGTCTAATTTGTTTTATAACAGTAAGATATTTGCTTCCAAAATCAGAAAAAAATATCTGTACAGAGAGAAATTCTGTTACGATGAAGATCACGCGTGTCTGCTTCGACAGTTCATTGATTCCGGGCGGATGTTCTTTGTGGAAGTCGTGTTATTCCAAAACCATAATCGTCGGAATCATAAAGGTACTCTACAAGCAGGTGATAGTTTATTTTGTGAGGGTGTATGACTCACGCACAGATTAGAACAATGCGACAGTTTGTGTTGCACCCTGCTGGCTTCGTCCAGAAGTGGATGGAAACAGCCTAACAGCTTTGTGTAGCTTGATCCGATACGGGGCGTCAAGCGGCGTGTCTCGGAGCATATGCTCCGGGAGAGGGCTGTCTAAAGGGGAAAAAATGAACTTTGGGATATCGAAGGCAAAGATGGTAATTTGAAATACGAAATATTGTCATTATTTTGACATGAAGTAAGCACTGCTGAGAGCGGCTTCATTTTTTGTCGAGCTAAACGTAGCTCGACAAAAATGAAGCCGCTCTCAGCAGTGCTTACTTCATGTCAACTGAATGCATGTGTGATGATTACCACTGGATGAAACGGACAGAAAACAAACTCGTCCCTTAATTTCATATCTTCAAAATACACCTTAACATTGAATGGAAGCCACAAACTTGATTTCTTTTCATGAATGAGATTGATGAGTCTACATTTTGTCTCATTCGCACGGGTACCTTTTGTGTCAAGTGGTCACTTCTGACCGTCACCCTCTGTGAATAAAACGCTGCTCACTCTTTCCATGGAAGTTGAGACAACTTTCCTGCAACCTCCATTTCAAACACAGTCTCTCCTGTGCTCCAACCTTTGCAGAAAGTTGCAGAGGTGCTTGAAAACAAAGCTATGGTGTATCGTCTTGACGGATTATACTTGAATGCTCTATGCATTCACAGCAAACACTGTTCAGAGTGGTGCACTTCCTGTCGAACAAAGACAGGAATTAAGAAGTGCATGATGGTGTTTTAACAATCTTTCAAATTGTACAAAGCGGAAGTAGTGTGATCATTGGAAATCATGTTGTAAACTAAAATTTGGAAAGGTGTTTCCCCTTGTTCTGTTGCTATTTTCATTCTTGTCTACGGACATAAATATATGTATGGCAATGTTATCTTTCTAACTTTACCATTTCATCACATCAAGGGCGTTCCCAGACATATTTTAAAACCCCACCTTCTTAACCCATATCTCATCATGTGACTATTTCCATAGAAACATCGCTGATCGTCGGCATCACTAAGGAAAACCCGAACAATAGCTTCCATGACAATGGCAGGCATCGTTAGTTTCGTAAACAGTAGAATGAATCTTCAAAAAACCCCGAAACACACATAAACTCGGCCGACATATACCGACCTTCGATTTCAATAATCAAAATCACATCTCGATAGCAAACAGCAAGGGTATTTATGCATTTTTGAAGACTTATGCCAAGTTTGCATTGTAGATCTGCTGCACCCTGCTGTTCTCACCGAGACTATGGGTGAAAGACGTCCTTCGATTTAGCCGTCCCTACGAAGCGACGAGGAGTCCCGTACCTTACTTTTAGAGTTGAAATCGCTTCCGATATTTACTTTCTGAGAGATCCGTTGTAACAGTTTACTTCGATAATTATTTAACTACGCCATATTTGTATTCTCGTTGTTGAACCTTTATACTCGATATGATTATATCTTTGAGAAACCATGTCTTTAACGGATAGATTCGTGGCCTTCAATTTAACCAGAACTGAAGTTGTAAATGTATGGCATTGTTCAAATTGTGAACCTGAAGCAGACCATTTCTAATGTGCATTGTGGAAAGATACATCTAAACGACGCATTCACACGTAAAGTGGCGATAGGCGTTCATTTTGTTCAAAGCTTAAAAAATTGCGAAACGATTTTACACACCATTGGCAGTGTTTTTATCGTTTGTTCAATTGCTTGCTGACACATATTGTTTCTCAACCCGGTATGCCAAGTTTAAATGTCTTCGATTGCCGTGAGCATTGGAAAGTCGGTAACCCTACAACCAACACCGGTCAAAAGAACAAACAAAAAAAAACCCTGACTTGCCACCATAGTTTCCAAAGCATCGCTCTCTCACGCAGAAATCAAAACGAAAACAAAAAGGGCATTCATCAAAAGTCAGACGAGTGGTTTGTGTATCAAACAGTCATGTAATTGTGTGCATTCTTTCCTTTGTTGCTAATCCGAAAATGAAACTAAATGACACGGAGCCTTGACAAGATTTGATACGGTGACAATTCAGCAATTACAATTATCTTTACTTGTTCATTACATACGCGTTGTAGCGAAAAGATTACGTGAACTTGCAATTCAAGGTTTACTCAAGCTTGTGCATTGCAGTTAATACAAACCATTTAATTTTCTGGGTGGAAACCGAAGGCGAAGAGCTAGTTCATGAGAAAATCCCCCTACACACATCACACCGCCATGCTTTCATACACCATGGATGTCTCTTTTTTACATCCAACACGAACGAACCTACATTGCCATAGTCACTTGAAAGGCTAATTATAATAACATGCTAATTAGAACCATGGACAGCAGAACAGGGATGATTTCTTTGCTTCTGCTTATTCTACGGAGTTAGTACAGTGTATTGAGGGCCGGGTAACAATACAAGTCAAACCAAAAGGTGAAAATTGAAAAGACTTTGCACCCACTTTTGTAATAACTTTCACAAAACAAGTGTCAAACTGAAATTTGCACTTGAATACGTTAATTTCCAAACGGTCTCAGGGGAATAGAACGACTGCGAGTTTTCGCGGTGTCTACAATATGCGAAGTATAGAACTGATTGACGTGCACGCGATACAATCAAAATTAAACGGGATTAAAAGACATTATTTGTCTAAAAGGGAATGGCCAAATATCGATAATTTTGGTAACTACATATTGTTGAAATGTCGGGCGTCGACTTGCGAAGGTTAAGTGCAGCCGGACTTGTTGGCAAAGTGCAGCCATTCGCGACGCATTTTGGTATTGTATAATACGCGTGGTTTTATAGAAACAGCTTTTGTGATATCCTTGCATCAGGAAAAACTAAATCTGTTAACCGGGTTTCTCATTCTTTTGAAAAAACGAAGTAAAAATTTTGGCATTTCGAAATGCTACCAATTCGGAAACAGCTAACCACGTTGAGTAACCCGTTTTAGCAATTGCTCGTCAAAATGTGCACGGAAAGCCGATTACGTCTTTGGACCATAATCACTTGGACAAGTTTACTAATCTACTTTGTGGCGATAATCGCGTGTTGACCTTGAATTATTATACGATTACACCTGGTTACCAATAAACATTTCCGTAGAGTCCGGCAAGTGCTTGTTACAACGCCGGGTTACAACGGCACTGTGTGGTGTCGCTGCGGTAAATCATAGACTCTCGTTTTTCTCGAGAGTCTATGGGTAAATCACCAAAAATGCCTTTCTTTTTCTGGGGTCAATGACCGCCTTTTGTGGCCGATTCATATGTTGTCTCCTGCCCTATCTATATACCGACTTGAAACAATGGCGCACGCTGACGTTTAATGCAATTTAAATTCTTATAATCGTAAAAGTATTCAATTCAGCGAGGACGCAATGTAACACTGATACTGACGCTTGTTTGATTCGGATCAGAAACTAATCCGATAAACATGGACTCTGGACTGCCGTGATGAACTCGTACTCTGTACATGTAGAAGCGCAAACCATGGTCAGTGGAGGGGGGACTACCTCCACTGTCTATGTGCCAACCTTTTGTCAGTATCATCAGACTGTACCTGTAAGACCTGATGCTCTGGACGCTAGTCATACCATGGATGTAACATCCATGGTCATACCGACAAACTCGCGTTACAGAAAGGATACCAGCGGGACGCCGTCAAACTGTTGTATTGGTTTAATCATGGACGTAAAAAATATACCTCTATGAATAGGCTAGCAAAATGACACCTTTTGAAGTGATTTTTTTTTTATTTTGCTTATCGGAACATTCGTTTCAAGATAAACTATATTCCACAAAGACCATCCGCTGATGCCAACCAATAACAATAATACCTTTATTTACAAAATAACTATTTACATCGATGTTAGACATATTGTTTTACGTGTTGAACTTCGCTATCGGTAAAAATCACCATCGTTCTTGTAAAATAAGTTCTAGATTAATTAAAATTCATTGTTAATTAGAAAATAGATGAGGTAATGATCGACCCCATTACATGAAATAGACAAGCTGTCGTGGGGGCTGAGATACAATTGCGAGAACCATGGAGTGAAAACGTAGAATCGCTTAGCACCCACTCTTTCAATATAATTTTGAAAGGTGGTGTCAAACACAACATTGACGCCTCGTTAAAACGATTCTATGAGTGTCAAATTTCGATATACATATCGTTTGTGGAAGAAAGCAGATCCAAGAGAGTTGAATGGCATATCTTTACTGATTTTACTCAAATTTCTTTGATAATATTTCAAACGTAAATTGATTTCTAGATATATTTTAGTAAAGGGTATCTTTGATAAGGAGATATTGACTTCTTAGAGTCTATGTCGACGACGCCATCTCAGCAGGTGTAAGTGACGTGTACACATGTTGTTATATTTTCTCTTGTTTTCAAGAAATGAATACAGTTTCACAAACTTACAAACTTACTTTTTACATCCGCAACATTTCTGATCAAAAAAAGTTCGAAAGCTTGATGGTTTTTGTTCTGCTTTATTTGGTTGGTTCTCTCCCAATGTTTCCATTTCCCCCTTGGATGTGTCTGTTCAATGGTGTTGTTCATGTTTTTTTGCGCTATTGTTACTTAAATTGAAAACGTT
Source organism: Ptychodera flava (assembly GCF_041260155.1). Taxonomy (NCBI): domain Eukaryota; kingdom Metazoa; phylum Hemichordata; class Enteropneusta; family Ptychoderidae; genus Ptychodera; species Ptychodera flava. The sequence goes on from NC_091934.1 coordinate 12,358,901, forward strand.
TTGTTCTTCACAAAACTATTCATAAGAGTTTGGCTCTACACAGACCCCGCAACGCCAGGGTCTACCGTTTACAAACAGTGGTAGCTGTGTTTCCAACATTGGTAAAAGCAACGGAGAAAATATTATGCCATCGGTGTCTTTCTGATTTCACTGAGTAAATACAAATGGATACGTAGGAAGCTCCGTGCCCTAGGGTGTTTATCACGTGACATAAGGCAAATATTCTTCTCATAGAATTCTCCTATGCCTACAGTCGGCTAAGCACATAAATATGATTTTATCAAACACAAGCAGTTTGATGAAAATTAAGTCCTATAGAACACAATCAACAGCATAGGGAAAATACGAAGTTTATTGGTTTTGTAAAACTTTCTTTTATGCTTTTCATTCCTCTATCAACCCAAGCTGAGCGTATTTACTTGATTGCAGACACGCCCGGATGTTGACTTTGGCGCTTAACACCTAATTTTTCCAACAAACAATAATCAAATGACGAGTGCGCTTCAACCTCCCTCGAAAAATGAAAATATTGTGACATGAGATTAAGTATGCATGCATCCTGATTTGCATGACAATTGCATCGGTCTTTTTCTTCATGTCCTGCTTGGTCCAACCCTCCGGCAAAACTACTTCTCATTGCTGCTTTCTGGTGAACGATCTTTTCTTTTCCGTTTTCCACATTTTGTTTGTAGTGTTTCCACTTCCTGTTTGGATGTTTTACCTCCATGTTACCACCTGTAGTGATGCATACAGTAGCTTCAACTGCAGACAACCATGCATTGTATCGAAAGCGTGTCGATCGATAAGACCATGGATGTAAAAATAGAACTATTTTTACATCCATGATAAGACCTTCAAGTCTTTCCCGCGGTTCGCATTTCCAAATAAGGCACGTGTGGACACATCTGTACAAACAAGATAACTTCTATAGACGCGCGAAGACAATTGTTACAGCATTGAGGTCAGACTGGTCCTAGTCGTTTGGCTTTTCTAGGGCGTATGAAGTAGTTACCGACTGTCCGATTGAGTCTGTCGGCCATCGCATAATCGTATATTGCTTCAATAATGGATATATCTGTGTGCTACCTCCATGCTTCAATATACTCGCTTTTGATATCTATATAAAGTTGTGACCAAACCATTTTAGAAGATGACGGTAATCTAGACTTGCTTGTCTACAAGTCAATAAGTTGTAGATTGAAAATCTGATGTTGCAGATATCCGTCTTAGTCAAAGAAACATTTGAAAGGAAATTTCGTGATAGCCCACTCTGTGAAAACGTGCGTGGAAATAGCTGTCCACAAAAAGTTCAGTGTGGAAGCAATACTCCATCAACGACCAAAGAGCAGTCACGTAAAGTCATTTTTTCGATGACAACAAAAAACTGTCTTCTGAACTGGTGATAAAGTTTGAGAAACAAACCGATTGTCATGATATGTTTCAAGTATGTTATCTTTTCGTGAGATTCTGGGACTGACTTTTTACTTTTATTGACCAAAGAAGACTATTTTAGCCATGTACACTACTTCGACTTTGGCCAGTCTCCAATCAATAAGTTATTCATACAAAACAAAAACAAAAAAGCATCAAGTTGACAACTGCAGGACCTAGAAATGTTGTTAGCGAAGACTTGCAGCATATTTACATCACAATACTGTATAAAATTATAAAGCTTTCATCTAAACGTCAGACGACTACCAAATGTCATCGTCTGAGTTTGTACATAGCCCGCTAATGACTGTTTATCGGGATACATTTTTGAGCAATTATTAGGAATTTGACCCTACGTATCACCGACAGTTGTTACTGCCCTTGTTGTACATCAGGAAGCCGTCAAGCTGTTTGAATACAATTTACGATTGATATCAATGATGTCCTAAAGGTCAAACGCTGTGTGTCAGGGGTGTCTTTGTAATGGCCCATTTGAAGAAGTGACCGTTGAGGGCGGTAAGATTGCGGACAACGCTTTCAGAAAACCGGGAGTAAGTCCTCTGAATGAAGAGATTTTAACAACGGATTTTCATTTTTGATATCGGTAAAATGCCCATTTGTAACCATTTGTATCCCCTCCATGTCGGTTTTGCTCTCGCAATCTCGGAAAAAAACATGAAGTCGGTCGGAACTTTAGGTATTTATGAGTCGTGATTATCGCCTTTCATCATTTAAAATAGATAGACGAAATAAACTCGTTTTTCTCGGCGGTCAATGATCAAACCTTACAGCCGATTCATAACTACATGCCCTGTTTGCGTAAGTAACTACATTTTTAGAGCATCGGTACAACGTTCTGTACAATTAGCGGTGGAGATGATAATTGGTCACGAAAACCCTGAGGTCAATGAACTCAGAGTTTGTATTGGTGGAGGGACTGTGAATGGGACAAAACATTTAATAAGACAAGAGAGATCTTGATTACACATCTTAGAGTTTTTCTCGAGGGAAAGTGTCACGAAGCTGGTAGCTTGAAGTGGCGATTAAAATATGTCTGTCTCTCTCTCCAAGAGCGAGGGCCGTACTATTTGTAACCGATTTCTCTCTATGTGCAAACGTATAACCACAACGCATGAAGAAAACCTCTGTAATACGAGAGACATGAAACGGTTTTCTCAAGTAGACCTCTGTCCGTGTAAAGCAACATGAATATATCTTTTATGAAATCTTTTGATGCATTTCTTGTCTTGTTTTTAGTGCCTTCGCGGTCAGAATTTTCTGAACAAAGTACGGAGAACACTATTTCAATGTTAAAGCGTTTATTCTCAATAACAATAATACGGGTGGATAATTACGCGGGTGGTTTATTAGACCCCTGTGTCTGTTACCGATCAATAACCTTTTGACTTTCACAGACAGAAAGCGTGCCGACTCGTTGACTTCTCCGGACGAAGACAATGTCATCGACTTGCAGCGCTTGAATTCAGTGAACGACAGAAAGACTTTTGGTTTTAATTCCACCACTGCGCTGAAACCGAAACACTCGAAGTTTCTTCAAACTCATGCCAATCATTACGCAAACTGTGAGATTGTCTGTGAAACAACAAATTGCGCACCGACAGACGAGTGTGTCCTCCTCAGCAAAGATAACGCGAGCTTCGAGTTAATTGCCGCTGAAAGTACAGTTGTTCAGGTGTGATCTTGCTGAGAAGATAAGCTGTCGACAAATCAGTATATAATCATAATGAGACAGGAAAAATTCGATGGGAAATTAGGGTCTGTTTTGAAAAGGCAACAAAGACAGTTTAATTCTACCAGGTGTAATCTGCCTCCCTGATACTGTAAACAGGTCGATGATGAAACTCGATGGATCAACTATCTGTCCATGCAAACAGCGTACGATGTCTTGGGAATAGGAACGTATGTCGCCTGTCGTCAGACATAGTGACACCGATGATAGTGTACTTGTTAGGTGCAACGTTTCACAGCCTATAAATTGATATCCTGCAAAAACGTCTGGAGTTATCCCTAGATATACAGTATTCGTGATTGAAGCCATAATTTTAATTAATGCGTTCCGTACTCGGTTCAAGTTTATTGAAAAAAAATCATATCATATCATGTTACTGTTAAAGGTTGCACATTGCCACAGTTTCAACGATGTCAAGTTAAAGATATCCGCGTTTTCTTCTTTTTTCTAAAACAATATGACATTTAGCTCTCCCAGGATGTAAAATCCACTGAATAACAGTAGTTTTGAACACTGCTATAATAAGATTACCAAGAAGACACCTCATATATTTTGTAAATTCTAGTTATGATATTCTTAGAGAGTTATTATATGCTGTTAGAAAATGCGATGTCTTTGTGACGGGGCTCCAGTGCGTCTGCAAATCATAAAGAATCGCCGAGACAGTCTGCCGACTTCTTAAAATACTGCTGCGGATTGTCGGTATTAACGCTACCATCTCCCGTTCGCAGTCCCCGTTGCCGGTCAACAACAAACGAAGAGAGCTGTCGTTACCGGGCAGCAATCTAACAACCATGTACCAAGGGACGTATTTTTGTTTTAATTAAGACGCTATTATCTGTTAATTAGTCGTAATCCGGAGTTTTCGGTTACCTGGAACACAGTCTCCCATCACGTGACTGCAAGCATGGACCATACAGGGTCTCATATCATTAGCAGTGCAGAGGCTCTCGAAGATCTATGCTTGGAGGCGGTCCGTGCAAAGAGGCTGCGTAATATCATGAAGGCCAGGCCTATCAAAACTTCTGCGCAGAGTGACTCGTTACTGTCCATGTGGTCCCAGTACTTTTCATACATGACACAATACAACACTTTGGGCAAATTCCCGTAAATTTGTGTAAATTTTACATATCCGTGGATAATTCGAATTGCACTCATCCAGATATTCATAGAAATGAAACAGATATTGCAGAGTCGATAGGAACCACATAAAATTTGTCGCGCATGTCAAGAGGTTGAATTTGACTCTGTTCACAAACCCAAGGTATTTGTACAGTGCGAATGAACGAAGTCAAACGCGGGATATCATTGATGATCGTTACAAGATGCACTTGTCGGCTGCCGAAATTACCTCTAGGGTATTTTTTGGAAGATTTCCCGCCATCTGAATTGTTTGTCCACATATTAGTAAAACTTGCGTTGTGTCGGCTGAAAGGCTTATTTCACGGTAATTTTAAAGTGAACAACAAATATGTGTACATAGAGTAGATAACAAGATCGATCGGAAGATGGCGCGGTCGCTGTAATTACGGGCGCCATTTATCGTGACCTCATGGTCAAAGACTGATTCACAATTCACTGATTCAGGATTGCCATAAGAATTCAAAAGTGTTATCAATAATTACAATTCTTCTCAATAAATTTGAATTAATACATACCTATAATCTATAACCTTTATACTTAATTAAAATTGCCTGTGTCAGAAGTCAGGTTGTATTGCCAGGGTATTTATCTGCAAGATTACATTTTAGTGGAAAATAAAACATTTGACACCTCCAAAATCCTCTTGCATACTAGAACAAACTGGATCGAGTCCCTACCCTTTAAGTTGAGTCGCCGGCTTTGAGAGATGCGACAGACGTCGATAAATAGATTAGCGTCGAAAATCCTGTGTTATACAATGTTTTGGAGAATTAACAGATTAGGGAACAGCGTGTTTGAATAGATTACAGAGACTGTTTATTCCGTGTTTTCCTCAGACGATATTTCTGGAACAATTCCGACCTTTGATAGGTAAACAGGTCGATATCGCAGCCTCAGCGACTATAGCTACATAGTGACTTTAGGTTCAGTCATAAAGCCAACAATCTCCGAAGATTTTGAACAAAGACGGGGTTTGAAAACAGAGAAACAGGATTTGTTACATCTCGGAAATATATTCACAATTTGAATCATAGTCATTTGTTCAAGAGAGTCATAACTTTATAAATATCACGCGTTGTGCAATTTACGTCAGACATTTGGATTTGCACGGTAATATTTTAGCTTAGAAAGAACGCAACAGGTTTTCGTTTTGTCTATCTTTTAAAGTCCAAAGTTGAAGGTTTTCTTTTGCATATTTTTGAAATGTGGCCGTCCATCACTCGCTACTGTAGTCTGACAAGGTTTCGGCGCTAAATCCCACCAAAAGCGTCCAGCATGCCTTGCCACCTATCCGTATCCAAGAACAACCGCCGACTGGAGACATTTAATCCGTCCAAATATATTATTATTGTTCTACAGTCTGGTTTGTCCACATCTTGATCATACAAACTAATGAAAACATTTAAATTAATACAAAATCCGATAATCCGAAACAATCCAACCGCGCATCACCAGTCAACGATTCTATCCTTCAATGACGAGAATCAACAGGTGGTTGGACGGTAACGAACGCATGCGCACAGCCGCACCGTTCAAATACGGCTACTTGTACGGTTAAAACATGCAAAGTGGTCAAAAAGGAAGGCGAAAGATAATAATGCCAAAAATAAACGATGCGCCTGGTTTTGAAGTCAAAGACAAAGCAATGTGAGCAATTGAAATCTTATTATCGTACTTAACATGTATACTTGCGCATTTGTATAAATCTAAGAGCGATATTTTCAGCTGCAAAGATCCAGGACTTCAGGTCAGGCCAAGAACGACATATGGACACACAGAACTAATCTAAGATACAAGGCCACACCTTTGAACGTAGCTTGTTCCACTTACTTTGTAACAGACTTTCTCCAAGTCTGTGGGCATATAAGTATCAAAACATATAATAAATTGAAGGACTAAACATCAGCAGACCGACGCGCTAATGGTAGGCTGTTGCGTAGATCGTAGGGTGAACGCCTTGGCCAGGTAGTAACTCAGCTGTCGAGAAAAGCCAGGCGACTGGGGACTAGTCTAACTTTATAACAATTGTTATTTTTGCAAATTTGAATTAGAGATTCTTCTCTATGTGAAAAAGCTTTCAAAAATTGACTGACAGTGTGTTTCTGTAATGAAATGTATCACATTGAACTGGCATTTACGTACAAGTAGTTCCTCTCTTTTTTTATTTTATTTTTTTTTTTTGAAAAAAATAAATTTATTTCAACATAGTCACAAATAAAACAAATCTACATAACTCTGAATGCATTAAAATTACAATGCGTTTTGTCTGAAATAAACAAATAATTAGCTGTTTAATTACAAAGATCATCATATGAATGCATTCAGGATGCATTCTTCTCCTTCAAGTCTTACAAGGCTTGAAAACTTTGTGATAAAATCCTCAGTTTTGTTCATCATCTTATAAGTGAAATACAAAGTAGTCCCGAGTGGCAAATTATGCCTTGCGCCCCCATGCGACAGTAATGGGAGATTGTGGAAAAGCATCGCAAAAAAACTCCGCTCACAGATTGCAAGCGAATTTGACCCACTTCGGGTTACAAAGACCGCCATCTACAGATTCAAGTTACATATGTTCATAGGAATTTGCTCCGAGCAACCAATTGAATAAATCGTTTTATTTTTCAAGATTTCAAAGGGGTTTATGTGCGGTTTTTATGGGGTGCCACCCTCTTGTTCCTAGTCAGGATTTTTTTATTCGTGTACCACGATGCTTGGTCGGTGGGCGGGCTGGCAGGCAACGTTCATTCCAATGAACGTCCACCACGTCCACGCATCGCTGCGTCCGTTCTCCGGCACAATGATTGATTTGTTCCGCGGTACGAAGTGAATCCATAGTTCTAGGTTTATTCAAGTTTTTTCTTTGATCCCCGGGAATAATATGACATTCCACTTTACACCCACGTTCACGTAACTGACGTCATTGTGATCCGTCGGATCTCTCGATGAAATTTTGTCGATGAATGACTTTGCAAACAGCTGTCAGTAGAGAAAATGCGGGCATTCAGAACTGATTTGGATTTTCCATGTAGGCCTACATAGAGGCGTACATCATTCAAATTTACCTGATGAAAACTGGAAAAAATTTTTTCGAGAGATAGAGGCCAGCAGAATAATTACTGTCTTTTATCGTGTTTCCTAAATTGCTCGTTTCTTCTCCACGAGTCTTGTAAAGTTATTTTGATTAAAAGCTGAGTTTTCAATGATCAGTTACGCGGTCGTAGAGAAACCAGGAAAACGTCAGACTCGTCTTGGGCGCGCATTGTGTACCTCATAATCGTGAACGTCGTTGCCAAAATATGTGTTAATATCGAGTTTATAATGTGAGTCACTAATTATGTAACCTTCTTAGATCACGTTTTCATGTGATATCATACCGTTTGGGTTAAAGTGATAGGTTCGGGTGATATGAGAGCTTCGTCGCGGATAAAGCGCCAATTATCGCAGGATATGAGGCACGATTCATTTATGCAAATGAGATTTTGGGTAGCGAACGGTAGCGGAGGTAGCGGATCATAATTTCAAAGTTTCATCTATTTGTATCTTCTTAGTAATTGTTTAAAAGTATAGTACTTGCTTAATGTCAAACAATTACACCAAACTATCAACCTTTAACGTGTCAATTAAGCCCAACACGGCACGCACTATATTCTGAACTCGGATGGTTATGTCTGCCGTGTGTGCGTAACTAGTGCGAACAGCTTCAGCCAGCGGGACCGACTGTACAGCCACGGTCGTGGAGGGTCGTGGTACAGCACATCTACCGAACACTAACTACGTTCCCGGTTTTTGTTCAAGTTAAAGAAAGATAGTGGTAAGTGCCTACTGCTTTGTATTCCTATAAGACACTGTGCGGCTGTTATGAAGCTAATAACCCTTTCCCGATTTTTGTCGCGGGTAACTTGTGAGCTGCAGTGGCTTCTACGAGTCACTCGACCCACGCTCGACCCCTGACCATTTCGACCCCTTCGGTATGAATGAAACTTGTCTCATTATCATCTCGAAAGTACGTCCTCAGATTTTTCGATGCTCATAGCACTTTGAAAGACTTTAGTGGAACCTTGTAACGTCGGGAACGCACCCGAATGGCTCGACAGATACATTGTGTGCGGTGGGACGCCGTATAACGCCGGGAACACACAGCACGGTATTCAGGGCACAGTTACGTGTGGTTCATTACACAGCGGCCGCGGTTATGCATACCACGGCCGCCGTGTAATTCTGATGCAGGGCCAGGCCGGGCCGAATAAAAAGAGGTCAGTCAGTTGCGAGCTGGGCCAGTAGGAGTATGGTTATATGATGAGACTACAGTATTCTTCTATTTTCTAGGTCTCGCTAAGCAATGTCAATGTCATTCATGAGCGCGATGTTTGCAAACTTCCTTCCGCCATGGAGGTTATCTCGCTTCAACGCTAACTACACGATGACATCGGCCGGAATGTGGTACATCGTATTTTGCTTTCCATTAAAATACCTTTGAACCTACGATTTACTACCGTCAAACCATAGCATAAAACGTTATTCATCCAACGATCAATGATTAAGTCATTGTTACTGCCAATTTATACCTCTCGATCGTACTCCCTACCCGCGATCTGTTGAAAGGGTGAGGTCGACCAATGTGTTTTTCAGAGTTAAACGTCAGACGTTCTCGTTGTTTACTGAATGTTCAACAAAATAACATAAAAAAAACTAAAATTGGCATGCGTATAAAAGCATCTGTTGACTGTGAAGAGAAAATGTACGCAATGTAAGTGGTAGACCTCTCCCACTGGCCGAGTTGGTCGGCGCGGGCACTGGCCGAGCTCGCAACTGGCAGACCTCTCAGGTTACCGGCCGGTGTCCTTGCTGTGTGTTCCCGGCCTTGTATGGCCTCCCCATATAACTCTGGGAACACACAGCATTGTACGTAGGGCTAGGCCGGGTCCATCAAAGTCGCCAAAAACTATGAACAGTCTGCGCGCTGCGCTTGGTCGTAAAAGTGTCTCCGCATTTTGTGTATCGAAACAGCTAAATTGTTTGTTTTAGAAGCCAATTTTCCCAGGAAAGATACATGATATATTCAGTAAAACGTCATGAAACAAGAAAGATATGACAAGGTAGAGGTGAGCACAACAAGAGAGTGTGAAATACTGGGGTCGAAACGGACAGGGGTCGAGGTGACTTAGTCCGAGTCCTACTGCAGCTAATATTATGAGCTCTGTCTCAAAAAATCTCCAATCTTTCAGTGGAAGCGCAAACCGTGCGCGTCTGGGCCATGTCAAACATGTGCTTCCACCGGAAATCTGGAGATTTTTCGAGACAGAGCTCACTCTTCTTTTGTTCAGTTGTCGCTTGATTCTTCGCTATTCGTTCAGCCCTTTACCCAGTGAATGTAAGCCTTTACCATTGGCATCACATTGCCTTTGACTGTGCATTCGAATCCAGCTTAGAATACCTGGGTCAGTCCAAACATTCAATAATTGTTGTATTTTTAAGTATATATCTTAATTAAGGAATGCTCTTTCCCCTATATATTTCCTCTTTGTCTACATATAATATATTTTCCTGGGTGAAAGAGATTTTATTAAAACATTATATCATCAAGTGAAATAAGAATACGTAGATTATATGTTAATATTATAGTATTCTTGGGAGTTTGAAACTAAATCTTGGCTAATAAATATAAAGTTCACGAGCAATAATTATTGTTTATCGAGCATATCCTTTGGAAAAAAAATAATCAGAAAGTCAGCCATGCTGAAGGGGTAAGCCTGATTTATGTTTCACATTCCATAATCATGTACCAAGTTCCCAGGTCTTATGGTTTGCGATTCACTCAGAATTTTATTCAGATGTGTGGCTGACTTTGCTGAGAATAAATCGACATGGAAGCATGAACAATCTTTATTTCCTGGCATGCTGTACTATCAAAACATTTTCAAGATTTCAGTGTGTTAACGCTCATGGTATGTTTTAATTCCCAATAACAATCAAAAGCTATGTTTCTTGTACCAAACTCAACTGAGGGAGACTTCAGTAATTATGAGCAGGTGGGTCGGGGGTTAATTGGTATGCATGAGATTGCCAAAGGAGACCCTCCCATCCCTTTTTTTCTCAAATTCTGCCCCCCAAAGTCTGTATTCACAAATCAAATGAAACCGTCCTCTTCTTAACATCAAGACGGCAAATTCTCTGACATATTGGGGAATAGCAATTCTGTTTACATATTAATATAATAAATCTTGTAAATCGCAACATCAATGGTCTCCACGATAGGATTGAAAAATTGTGCTGCCTCATTTCCATATTTTAGCATAACATTAGCATACTATTTGCATAAAAATTGAGTACCTGTCACAACTTTCCTAAATATGTCACTCTACACAGCAGACATGATGATCACATGATAAATACACTCTCAAAAAGCAATCGAGAATAACAACTTTGTAACTACATGGAACTTCACTGTGTATCAAGTGAAGTTACATGTAGCATGAAGCCGGTCAGTTTTCTAGAAAAAAAATTTCTTTGAAATTGAAACACTTTGTAAGAGTATTGACAATGATAAATACCGAACGTTTTAATCCTTCAAAAACTACCGCAAAAATACAGAGTTGAAAGAAAGTCACATTCCAAAGTGGCCTTATTTTGTTACATGTTTTGTAAGTGGGTAATTCCAACACTCAGCTAGCTGCCACATTTAATGGGCCTGTGGAGAACTCTGATTATGAAATACAATTTTATACTCTTTTAATGGGGTCCAGTGAGTTGCTGTAAGTTTGATGAAATTTTAAAAATTGCAGTCTGTGCTATTTAAAGGGGAAATTTACCAAGGCTGATTTTCACATGTGTGCTAGCTTCTAGGTTGCTATAATATGGGAAAGCCATTTTGCCATTTATAATCCCCATTATTTTTTACAAAAACGGGTACAATTAGTCACAGAAGTTGCAGTTTAGGGCTTCATCAATTTGATTTATTTTGAATCATGGGGGGAAAAAGTGCCAAGGTTGTAGAAGTGGTGATCAAGACTCAGAGTCATTAGCTTTCATTTTGAACTCACTGCGGTGTGTATGTGATTTGTTCTTTTAAAGCTATAGGAGTTGGGTGAAGATGTTGTCATGGATACCTGTCCTAGGACACTACCATGGATCCCAGTCCTGAGATCGCTGTCATGAATTTCTGTCCCAAGGATGTTGATCATAAAAGTGATATTGTAAGTTCTGAATAATTTTCGTAATGCAGTATAAATATATGCCAGATAGACTCAGATAGTATCATGCATCCAGAAGTCATGTTATCATGGTACAAATACTTCGCAACAGTATGTGTGTAAAAATAGGAATAAATAAAACCATTTTATGCATTTGTTGTTGTTACTTCCTTGTTTTGTCGTAGTTGAGCAAAGGCACTTCTGCAGTTGTAGACTCAAATAACCAATGGCTCATTTGCATATCAACCAATCCGATCACTTCAAAAAAAGATAAACAAGATGTCATCAACATCCAGTGTTTCATCCAAGATGGCATCAATTGGGGGGATTTTCCCCTTTACCAGAAAATCAAAGGGGGATTTCATCAGTTCATATGTTCTACTTGTATCTCTAACATGTAACTCGCACCATTTCATGGGGGGCTGGTCCCCCCTTGACAAATTACCAGGGGGTGCCAACATGTCAACAGAGGGGGAATCCCCCCGTCGCCCTCTCTAGATGAAACACTGAACATCAAACACTCACATGATGAACTACATGTATACTGTACATAAATTTCATTCCAAAGTATCCCTTTGTTTGCTTTTCAATCATTTAGGCCAAAAACGGAGTTGGTTTCTCATCATCGAACTTATTAATATAGACCAACTGCATCAACCTGCCTCCTAAAATATCAGGGGCTGTATGTGCCATATTCATGTAGCTAAAACTATCAATTGCCAAGAAAATTGCAAACATGATAGCGTGTGCATGTTTTGTAAATAAACTTTTTCTGGTGTCTGGGATTCATCAACTGTCTCAGAATGCTGCACATGCTCTTGTTCTTGCATCTTGCAAATTTCTTAGGGGCATGGTGCTCACAGAACATGAAATTGATGAACTGGAAGATCAGGCTTCATTACAGTCTAGAGTGTTTTAACTGAAGGAAATTTGGCATTGTAAATAGATCACGTCTCCCATACAAAGTCATTTGAAAATATGAGAATGAAAGTTACCTTGTTTTTTAAAAGCTTGTCATTTTTAGCCTTCTTTCTCGACAATCATGATTTGGGAATATTCTCTTTGTTAATTTTTTTTTACATGTGAAGCAAAACATTTCTCATACGGTGCATTTTAATATATCCTTGAATTTGAAGGTCCCTGAAGACAGAGATACTGTACACATGATTTTTAGACTAAAGCTCTTACAACATATAAAGCCAAGTGGTTGAAAATACATATACTTTTGGCTCAATACTGCTTTTTACTGACTGTGCAGGTGGGAAAGTGATACTGTCTGGCAGGTACTCCCAAATCATGATTGAGTAGTGCTCATAAGTTATCTCTTCTTCTGCAATGTCAAATACAGACATTCTGCATTTCTAAGATGGATATTCAGTTACATGACTTCAGGTAAAAATATTTAGTTTTGCTAAATGATTTATACATGATGTATGCTTTTTTTGCTTAGCTTCAAGGGAAAAGATGCAAAGGAAAAGAAAGCACCATGTTCTTCTGGAAATGAGAAAGAGAAGCCATATAAAACTGGTCAGTGAATTGTTAATGATATACTGACGCCTTGCCAGTGTACTGAGTGGTTGTAAGGACAACACAGTACGTGTACATGTGTTTGCCTGTTAAGTTGTGAGTTACCTGAAATTAAATAATTTCCTTTAATTCTTAAATTAAGGGGAAATTATTTTAGTAACTTTCAGTCATTGAGGCCTACAGCCAGTCAGTATGTTTCTAGATATAGACCTCATTTATGCACACTAGAGGGATGAATTATCATTGATAGGGTTTCTTTGTTCCTCTCACTCATGGCAGCTTAGGATGTGGAACTGACGTGAAGTAATGATGATATTAAACTCTGGAATTTTATTCTCCTTCCCAAGTTTTCTGCAGTAATACCTCTTCTTGACCTTTATCTTGTCCTTTCTTCCCTTTTAAGTGAGGTATAAACTGCTTTTGTGAAAAGATCTCCACCATCTCTGAGTCTGATCCTGTCACATCCGGGTTCCATTAGATATGTGTATAAATAGGTTGCATATATTCATATCATCAAAACCAGATACTGTGGTATCCAGGGAAATTCAGTGAAACTTTTTTGTATTGACAATTTTTCAAAACAAACTATACAATCTGAGTTGACTGCAACCTATCTATTCAGAACAAATGTCAGACACTCTGTTTGTTCCCTCAGAACAGTAGCTGTAAGTTTTGATGATTTTGTAATTAATTTTGTTCTTAATTGTACCAACTGCACTGTCTTTTTCTATGAGAAAAGCATGTTGCATGTCCAGTGTTAACTTGTGAAGACAGCATATATCATATATGAAATTGTGATTTTTAGCAAATTAATTTTAGTCCACACCACAATTTACAGTGCACTTTGATTTGGTGAAAACTTGATATTTCAAGGGAGAAGAAAAGATAGTTTAGTTGGTACAAAACATTTTTTTTAAATCAGAAAAGTAACAGGTGTACTGTCCCTTTAATTAAACTTAAATTAAGACTGTCTAATGATGTGTGTTTTTGTGATGTCTATACAAATGTGTAGTTTATGTATTACAGCTAATCAAACCAGTCTCAAAGTGGCCTTTTAGTCAGGATGTAGTGGATGCTAAATGTAGCTTTTATCTATACTGTATTGCATTATTCAAGTTAAATTCCATAGAAACTATGTCAGTTAAGCAAGTGATTTCCCTCCATTCAACCCCCTGCTTCAAAATCTGAGACAGTACCACAGACTGCTTTGCTTTAACAAGGTATATCTGTGTGATTGTTTGCTTTGAATGGGATCTTTAAAACTGGTTCCTTTGGAAGACTTATGCCATTGATTTTACTTTTTGGGAGGGCTTTGGAAGGAATTATCATGGGGTGAATATTAGACAATGTGAGGGGTTATACTCAAGTGTAGGCTATCATTGAACAACACTAATTTTGATGCCTGGCAGTATCTTGACTCCATATAATCCTCTTTCTAACAGGCTCCATAGACAAACCATAGAAATAAATACCACTTGGGAGAAAGAGGATTAGACAAACTGACATCCTGAATATGAAAAGAGTTTCAAACAATGATCAAAGTTCAGTGTCCTTATGTCTCTAATTTTTAAATTGTTCAATTTCTCATTTCTTACCTTTCTATAGGAGGAAGCATGCTACATTCATGGATGAAAAGTACCACTGACTGAGGCTGAGGAAGAAGCCATTGACAGGCATTTTGTCACAGTAACAAAGTCTGAAGCTGAAAAATACCCAGTGCAGGGAAAGTTTTGTACAACAGGGACTGGAAATAACTGAAATGGCATGTTAAAATCTGAGCCATAGCATTAGGAAAGCAAACATTTACAAGAGACTACAGTTTCACTATCACTATAGACTACTCCTAGGCAATGCAAATGCAGGATAATATTAATTATCACACTGGTATGATTAGTCCAATCCCCATGTGGATTGCATCTTCATATAAATGATACATACATGTACAAAGGAGTAAAATTGATGGATGATGTAATTCTTACAAACTTAAATAGCTTTTTAATCCCTATAGACACAAGGACAATGTATTGGAGCATACATATATGCAATGTTACTTTCTTTCTGATATTATCAAAATTTGCCAGCCATTATTATTTTCATGTCTGGAGCTATTACTTTGGCATGTGTGAACTGAGGAAAGTGCACCATGACCCACGTATGTCCAGTGATTGTCTTCAAATGTGATAAGATTTGAAATGTCAATGTGTTGGCCTGCTATCAAGGGCAATACAGAAGAACAGCAATACTTTTTTGGTGATTTTGAGTCTTCTCACTGAATTGCAAGCACAAACATTGAGAATTTCAAATAAGATTTCATTCAAACATATTCCTTTTTATCACATGCAAGAGGTCTCTATATATTTCAATTAAAGCACCTATTTACCAATTTTAACTGTATCATCTTTCGTGAGTTCTTTTTCAGGGGGTGTCAAGTTACATAATGTTAGTTGCATTATGGGTGAACAAGTTCAACATCACCTTAGAGTTTGACGATGTTGAGTATTGTGACTTTGATGGAAAAATGCCTTTACAGATATTTTCTTTGCATGTGTGTTTCATCTTTCATGTAGTGAGAATCAGCGCTATACAATATCTTCCTTTCACATTAATTTTGCTCCTAAAGCACAACACTTCTTACAGACCGTTCATAAGGGGAGAACCATTTGATTTTTCTTTTGGGGGGGGGGGGTATGGAGGAAATGGGTATGGGAGCAAATTTTTTTTCCTGTCACAGTGACAGCAATTTTTTTTTTCTACTGTAAGAGCTGCATCAATTTTTTTTTCAAATGGAGTAGCAATGCAATTTTTTTTTCTTTGTCATCAAGTTTGTGATGCGTTGTATATAAGGGAGCCGTCATTATTTACGGCCTGAAACTCAGAAATTTCAAGTGACACCCCCCCTGTCAACCATGATGAATTTGAGTAACTCCCCTCTCTAACTCTGAAATTTTGACTGATCCCCCCCACTTAGAAAAGTTAAATACAAATACATGTATTTGTAAAATTTACAAAATACAGCAATTTAACAGTAAAGACCTTTGAAATCCTGATGTACTCTGCTAGACTATCATCAGTTATCTCATGATGGTTCAAAAAAGGTGAACCCATCAAAATGAAATTGCAAGTCACAATAAAATAAAGATATAAAAGCTCACGCAGTATCTAACCATATAGTATATTGTTTAATTTGGATGGTTATTATGACAGGGTTTTCACTAGGATATCTGACCGGGCAGAATTTGAAAGTACAGGGGGAGAACACGTGAGAGGCTTAGGGGGAAGTGTCACAGGGGCTTTCCCTATCTTGCATTGAAAGTTTAAGATATTGATGTGTGCAATGGTGCAGTTTGGTGCGATCTGAGAGGTGTTTTTTAATTTTTTCTTACTTAGTGAAACAGTTAGAACACCCCAAGGGGGAGAGCACAAGGGGGTTTCCCCCTCTCGCATTGGAAATTTTGGGAAATTGATGTGTTTAATGGTGCAATCTGAGAGGAGTTTCAGGTTATTTTGCATTTGGTAAAACTGTTTGAAAATGACATTGAACACTGCAATATTTTTTTACATTTATGCATGATCAGTGTTTGTGTCACAATATTCAACAACCAAACAATGACAATACAATTTGTGAAAAACAGTTCTGTTTGCCAGAGACTGAAGATAAATAAATATACAGGAACGGAAAATTTGTGACGTTCTTGTGTCATTTCTCCAGCTGCCAGCTTCTAATGAAAAGCATGAATATGGTATGTTTAACTGTCAAAATGGTCATTGAATTGAGGTAAATGAAAACATGTTTCTGTGATAATAAAGGATGAATTCACAACAGTTCAGTTTTGTCCTAGATCCTGTGAAAATTTTGAGAAATTGATGTGCGCCACGGTGCAGTGTAGTGCAATCTGATAGGTATTTTAAATTTGTCTTTTACCAGTAACACTGTTAGAAGAGCCAGGGGGGAGAGCACGAGAGGGGGTGCCCCCCTCTCGCATTGAAAATTTTGAGAAATGGATGTGTGCAATGGTGCAATCTGAGATGTGTTTCAATTTATTTCGCCAAAAAAAATTGAGTAACCCCGCCCCCTTCTTCCTCTCCACATTTTGAGTAACGCCCCCTGAAGTTTTCAATTTTTAGTGACCCTCTCCCTTGTATTTCATTACATTTGTTGTTCCTCAATTTTTCATTGTCAACTTTTACATCTTCCTAATATATTTATATTTAGAGAATACTATATTGATTTTAACACTAGTTTATTGACTCCTGTCTTGTGTTTTAAAATTTTCACAATTACAGAAGTCAAAAAGTCCCCTTTAGATAGTGCCTATGCCATTGAGATATTGCATCAGAAGTCCTGAAATATGATTTCTTGGGTCAGGAAAGGGAAGGAAAACATTGAGTGCACTGAGGTGTAAGTAGACCTATGTAGTGCATGCTTATATCATAAGTGCTGGGAAAAAAACATAAGAATTGCTTGTGGTAAAAACATTTGCGCCGCCTATGGCGGCGCGCCGGCAAAGAATACATGAGAATAGGGTTTCCAAATTTTGCTAATTTCTGGTGCATTGTGACAATTTTTTTTTTTCACTATTGTCAGTTATGACAATTTTTTTTTCTCAGGCCATGGCAGGATCAATTTTTTTTCTTCTATCTCACCTGGCGAAAATCCTCCATACCCCCCCCCCACGATATCAAATGGTGTTCCCCTAAATGAGATTTTAGCCTGCTGTCAATGACACAGAGCTTTATTCAGATAAGTGGATTGTCCTCAGTCCTCCATCCTCTGTGTTCCATCAACATTCATCTTCTTTTCAGGAACTGCTAGTTCAGTTGCAGGTTCTTAGGGAAAACTGAAGTTCAAATTTTGCATATTTGTATTTTCCAGCAATTTTGTTGGTTTTTTTTGTCAAAAAATCTTCGACTCTGAAATCGTTTGTCCTATTGGTCTGAAATTTGGTATGTGGTTTGCTAGAGGGAACCAGAGTTTGTTCGAACAATTGCGGACTTTGTAAGTTCGGGACAATTCCCATTTTTGGTCAAAAAATCTCTAAAAAGAGCTTGCACAAGTTTGAAATTTGATGTGCAGGTTGCTAGGGGTGACATGTCAGGTTTGTCAAATTGCAGTGATTTTGCATATTTGTATTTTAGGTCAGTTTTTCCTGTTTGTGGTCGAAAAATCTTCGCTGACTACCAACTTTGAGCCAAAGGGATTTTTGAGTGACAAAATATTAGAAACCTGTTCAAGCCAAATGATATTCGAGAGTATGCAGCTCCAAGATTTCAATTTTTCTGGAAATTTTGTTCTGTTATCACCTACTCTGTTGGCTAAAGTATGTCAAAATGTCTGTATTCATCTATTTAACACAGCCTGTATGTATATTGTCAACATTGTTACTGTGAAAAAGTGAATTTCAGTTCAGGCTATTCATAGATAAGATATCCAGACTGTTTAGAAAGCTGAAAGCACTTCAGCATAATTAGTGGCAAGCAGGTGCAGTTGACACTCACCACACTATAAATATCAAAATTATCATGAGTGAGCAATTATACCTCATCTTCCTGTAAATCTTCTTATGTCACGTCACATTCTTATTTCAATAATGAAATACTTTTCACTGAAATTATACCCTGTAGGTGCAAATTAATGTTTTTATCTTTTGTTGTTTAAAAATAGTTTGCTTGATGATTGTTTGCTAATGAGAGATAGATGTCTACAAATACAGCTTATAGTTATCCATGTGAGTTAAGCAAACTATGGTGACATCACTGACAAACATCTAGACTACTTTCGTTATTACAAGTAAATCTGTTGCATAGAAAGATTGTATTTGCACATTTTCCATTGCAGTGTATGGCTGCCTTCACAAAAATGAGGGGGAGTCGAAAACTTTTGGGGTAGTAGAGGGGGGACTTGAAAATTTTGCTCTGCCTGAAGGGGGATATGAAAATATTTTGATTCCCTTTTTTACAATTCCAAGGTTTGGTGGGTAATTCAATGGAAATTGAATAACATTTTAATGTCATCCAATTGTTCTAATGTTAGCAATAATTAAACAAGATCTAGAAGCATTTTGTCGCATTTCACTATTTTTGTCTTGAAAAGATGTACACTTTACATGTATATTTTCATTAAAAAAACAAACAAGTAGGCCAATTAGTATCGGAGCACTGCTGCACCTGTTAGCACCTGTTGATAATGTTTTCAATATTTCTATGCAATATATCAAATACAGTTCTTGCTGTCTCCCTACAGCATGCTGAAACACACAATATTCAGTTTGTCATCAAAAGCCTGCATATGTTGAATATTTGGTGGTAATGAATTATAGACTCCAGAGTAAAGTCATTTGTCTGTGATACAAATGCAGGATACATATTCACAGACTGTGTTCGCAAGCTGAATACTGGACAGTTCGAATTGCAATATGCTGTAGGAAAAAGAGCAAGAATGCAGTTGTATAAACTGAACAAAATTATTGTCAAAATTATCAAAGTTAATACTGCTCCTGCCCTGCTTCTGCTGTCTATGGGCAGTGTCACTGTCACTGCATACCAGCAGTGACAGAGATACATGTAGCTCTGACTATGAAATAGCTGAAGGAGAGTTTGGGTCATGTGACGCTCATGGCAGTGAAACATACTTGTACATAAGATCAGGCCAGAAAGCAGCACATGGAAGAGCAGGAGACTTGAAAGTTATCAGGGAGTTTTGAGTTCTGGCATATGAGAATAATCAAATATTAAAGAAAAAAGATGGGGGTTACCATGCTAAATTTTCTAAATTTTCACATTCTCATAGTAAAATAATAAAACACAAATTAAAGTAAAACTTTGTTCAGTAAAGACTAATTTAAATGAAAAATGTGACTAAATGGTTTGATTTTACCAAATTTACCATTGTTACACCAAACATTTCAGAGATTTAAACGTTTATTTGATAGAATATTTTTACCTTACAGTATTGTCAATTTCGTAAAACGTTTAAGCATATAATGTATGCAGGAATTCACAATTTGCATACTCTCTCATGATCGTCATTTTGTATGTTCTTCAGCAGGTGCCATTGGCATGGCCAGAGTTGGATTTAGCTAAAGTTGACTTGGACTGATAAATCAAAAAGTCCACTGATGTGTTTAAATATTAGAGAACTTGCCTTAGGAATATGGCTCTACAAATTGCTAATAACAAGCAGTGTTGTACATCTGTGAGCAGAACTGCCAAATACATGTTTTTTTTTCTTTGAGTGCATACCTAATAAATATGCGGCTCTACGAAAATTGGGGGGTGGGGTGGGGGGTGGATCTGAAAAAGTAAAATTCAATTGCGATTCCTCCAGCCCCACTAACCGTTATATGTGAACCCAGCCTAAGGATAATCAAATTTAAATGCATCGTTTTAGCTCATGTGTTAATACATGCATGAGCTTATGTCGCAGCGATGTCTGTGTGTCTATTTATCCATCTGTTGGCCGTATATCTCAAAAACGGCTCATTAGATTAGAATCAAATCTGGTACATAGATTTAGTTAGCAAATGGCAAGACTGATTAGTTTTTGGTGGGTTTGGCTTACATACTTTTTGCTAATTTGCATAATTAATGATTAAAACAACTGATATACATTGAGAATGACTGCACACAATTTGATTAGATTTGCTACAAATGTTGATCACACCAGGATATATCAGCTGTGAAAGATAGTAAGGGGTTACATGAAAGATTATTGCCAATTTGCATATTTAATGAATTGTCCTAATTGGGTATATTTAGTTATACGGATTGACTCTACCAAAGTTAACAAAACTTGCAATGTATATAGAAGATACTATTTAACATTATTGAAAGTTGTCAAGCATGTTTACTTCATGGCAATTCCTAATTGCATATTTAATGAACTTTTTAGCTCCACTGTCAGCCAGGGGAGCTTATCAAATAGGTTGATTTTCTGTCGTTGTCCGTCGTTGTTGTCCGTCAACAATTGCCTCCTCTGAAACCGCAAGTCCAATTGCTTTGAAATTTTATGTGCAGTTTACTTGGGGTGACCTCACTTACGTTTGTTCAAATCATGGTGAAATTTGCATATTTGTATTTTTGGGCATTTTTTACTGTTTTTGGTAAAAAAAATATTCTTCTCTGAAACCACTTGTCCGATTGCTTTGAAATTTGATATGCAGTTTACTTAGGGTGACTTCAGTCAGATTTGTTCAAATCGTGGTGAAATTTGCATATTTGTATTTTTAAGGCAATTTTTGTCATTTTGGTAAAAAAATCTTTAAAAATCTCCTTCTACAAAACTATTAGTCAGATAGCTTTGATATTTGGTACATATGTCCCTTTGGATGATCTATTTCAGATTTGTTCAAATTGTGCAGAAATATGCAAATTTGCATTTTAAAGCAATTTTTGCCATTTTTGTTAAAAAAATGTATTTCTCAAAAGTACAGGTCTTATAGTTTTGAAATTTGGTATACAGGTTTCTATAGATGAACTTAGTAATATGTATTGAATTTCTGATGAAATCTGTAATTTTTGGGCAATTTTTGCCATTTTTGGTCTAAAAATGTGTATTTCCAAAACTACTCATCTGATAGCTTTGAAATTTGGTATACAGGTCCATAGATGAACTCAATGATATTTATTGAAATTATGATGAAAACTGCAATCTTTCTTTTTGGGGCAATTGTTGCCATCTTTGTCAGAAAATTTTATTCTCAAAAAACTACTCATCAGATAGCTTGGTTGACATGTTCCTAGGGATGATCTGATGTGATATATTCAAAGTATGATGACATTTTCAATTGTGTATTTTAGCAGCTATTTTATCCACTTTTTTTGGCCACTGAAATGAGCTATCAAAGATTTCCACCTTCTTCATCAACATGTGTCAAAAGTAGTTATTCTCTACATAAACACAGTGGAACTATATCGGCCTCTAGGTCGCTTGTCTAATTAGGGATATATAGCTTGATTGACTTGACCAAAGTTGATGAAACTTACTTCATACGCTGAAAACACTATGATTCAACAATATTCAAAGTCATTAAGCATTTTTACTTCAGGCAATACCTAATTTGCATGTTTAATGAACTTTCCAAATTGGGGATATTTATCTGAATTGACCCCCGAAGTTTACAAAACTTGCTATCTACATTAAAGATACTGTGATACAACATTATTGCAAGATGTTAAACATTTTTAAATCAGCCAATTCCTAATTTGCATCTTTAATGAACTTTCTTAATTAAGGATCTATATCTTTATTGATTCAACCAAAGTTGATGAAACTTGCTATGTACATTGAAGATACTATGATAAAAGAATATTAAAAGTCATTTAGCAATTTTACTTCAACCAATTCCGAATTTGCACACTTAATGAACTTTCCTAATTAGGGATAGTTACCAGGATTACTTGATCAAAGTAGGTGATACATGCTATGTACATTGATAATACCAGGTTAAAACAATATTGAACGTCATTTCGCATTTTTATGTCATCTAATTTGCATATCTAATGAGCTTTCACAGTTTGGCATACAGAACATAAAGGACTTGACCAAAGGCAATTACACTTGCCATATAAAGTGATGATACAATGAGAGAAGTCCAAGAAAGTATTTTTTATTTCAGCTAGATCCGGACTAGAATACATTTATCAACAATAACAATGGTCATTTCACATATACAAGCCGTGTTGGCAACCAGGGCACCGAGCATTGGTCATGATGATCGGATTATAGTAAAATTCTGTAGTTGATACATTGAAACAGAGTAGTGAAAAATTAGTAAAAAGTTACAGCTAATGTCCCTTTAAGGTAAATTTTGTCAATTTTTGTAAAAAAAAAATGTTTCACAAAATCACTTGTCTGACAGCTTTTATATTTGGTATACAGGTTCAAAGGGATGGGCAAAATGTAAGATATTCAAATTATAACGTAATCTACAATTTTGCAGTTTTGGCGCACTTTTTGTCATTTTTGGTCAAAAAGTGTTTCCCAAAAAGTACTTGTCTGATAGCTTTGATATTTGGTGTACAATTTTTTACCGGGAATATTGTTGCATTGTCACAAAGGATTTTAAAGGTTATTTAAATTTTCAGTAACATGATACTTGAGTAAGCACTTGATACAACATAAGCGCAGTTGGCTTGGTTAATATCTAAGCTTTCGAATATTAAATGGTTCATATGCGTTTCTAGGTAATTATTTATCAGAGATTCTTAGTGTGAAAGGGGGCCGTTTCCTCTCAGCGACCCTGAAACACTGAAATACCTCATTGCTCATGTACTTGTCTCTTCTTGTCATGTGTTACAGCTCGCTTTTTTATCGTGGCATGATCTTTAAGTTTAGAACTGCGTCTTAAAGTAATTCAACGCTTAGTGTTTCTCGTCCTTAATCGTGGACTACAATTTGTTTCGTCGGGGCGTCATCTGTGGTGATTTTTTATGTCTGTGTAATAACGTGATCCGTTATATCACTGTAGCAGTGATTTCGTCAGTCACAGTCGCAATCTCATTTTTGTCAGTCTGTCCTCTCGGTCATGGTGACTTCGAAGACGTCAGTGTATTTGGCTTGACCACTCGGCAGATCTCATTCGCGGCTTACAGATCCACCTTGGAATATTACAAAGGGTTTTGATTATACTCGAGGTTTATTCGAATAGAATAAGAATGGGGACAGATATTTGATGTATAACTTTTGCACCGTGTTACACGAGGCACAACTCTGGTTGCGTGGAAAATAGTGAGACCTTCCCCAATCTTTTGCATGAAAAATAGTGGCCTTGCCCTAAATTAATGACCACTACCGTCTCTATTTTAATGCCGGTACATATACAAACAAAGTGTTAATTATGATTTTATGACAATTATTATTAATTCAATACTGCTCCCCGTCCCGGGCCAAAGTGAAGGAAAAGAAACTGCACAAAATAATGTCTGATATGAAGCCGATTAAATTATGGTCCGGGAGGGGTTACTTTATATATCTTTATAGTTTTGACAGAAATGTCCGACAGGTATATCGATTAAATCCCGTCCTGGCCTATGCCTATCAGTCAGTAAATCACCAAATAATGACATAGTAACATGCACAGAGTGAGTTTTTTAAATAATTACAAAGTAACTTGGACATTTTGGGTTTGCCAAAGTTGTTATGATAATGTCACCCGAAGTGACTAACGTGTGAATGACGACGTACTTTATTTAGGTGAAACACTTGATTCAGTTAACCAAGCGTACAATAAACCTTAGAAACAATAGAAATTACAGCGACGAGTCAGTGTAGGTACAGCGACACTGGAGGTTAGTATAAATTCATCAATCCAAAGCACACGTGCTGGGAATCGCCCCGGAAAATATAAGTGTTTTATAAGCATCTCTGTGTATTCGAAAAATTTGCCTGTTTCCCGAAATTCAAGAGGGGGCGGGGCAGCTGTCCCCCTTCGTCCCAACCCCTTGGAGGCTACGGCCATGTAGTTTTGTTTGGTAACCTCTCTGCTGCCACAGAAGAATGATAAATCACACTTTGGTAGTGATAATATCTCCGAAAATAAAACTAGGGACTTACATGGAAAGAGCCTAGATTCATCTTTGAAAAGAAACATGACCATGTCATAAAGTTATCGGAGATCAAAACCTCATTCAGGAGTTTCAGCTTGCAACTGCACTGAGAAATAAGGTCAGATACTCAGCTTTCTGACAATATTGTGTGTTCGTATATCGGGGAGTGGTGTTCCGGCAAAGTTCAATATAGCGTAATACAGGTTTAACCATGCTATGTAAAGAGTGCTGCTCTACCTGTGGAAAGTGACTTTAAATATCAATTTCTGCAGTTTAAATTGCACTTTGACTTTGAAAAATTACAGCGCTGTATTGCTCAAGCATTGCATAGATGGCCTAATTTTGTAGATACTTAGATTGTGTTTTGTGCATTTTTATTCCAAAGGTATATGATATAAGCCATAAAGCTTTTCCTCCTTTTCCCTGAAAAAGTTTTTTCGACAGGGCACTGCTTTGGCAACGACCCTAAGTAGGTATGACCATGACCTATATTGCGATAGCAATTAACTTGCCAGCTTCAAATACCAACAAATACATATACCTTTAGTGTCATGGCATTTTCGGAAATGTCAGATTTTAGCTATTGCAGTGTCATGGCAACAGGACCAACACTCATACCCACCGCCAGATAATGACAAACAAGCACATTATGATAACCGAATATCCTAGCTCACTGGAAAACATAGTGACGGGAAGTGCCTAGGAGAAGATGGTATTTGGGAGACAATAGACTGTGATGGCCCATTGACTATATTGGTTATACCAAAAGGCGATCACAAATCATGCTTGGTATAACAACATTTCTGCGAAGCTTTTAGTCAATGCTGCCGAACATATGCAGCTCCACTTTATCATATTTTCAATCTTTCTTTTGCAAATGTAAATTTTCAGATGCTCTTAAAGTTGCTAGAGTAGTACCCATCTTTGAAAAGATCCAAAAGAGATTCCTGCAAAATATTGCCCTATTTCAGCGTTACCTCTTATTAGCAAAATTCTGGACAAGACTGTCAATAATCGGCTTGTAAATTATTTTAACAATCATGACTTTTTTATAAGCATCAGTATGGTTTTCGTAAGAACCATAGTGCAGATCTAGAGTTGTCTCTTATAAATTTACTGAGGCACCTGACATCACAAATTGACCAGGAAAATAGTACAATAAGAATCTTCCCAGATTTTTCGAAGGCTTTTGATACCATTGGCAACGAAATCCTCTTAGCAAAGCTCCTATATTATGGTGTGAGAGGAAATCCTTTTCTATCAGAGATATCAACATGTGTCTGTAGATTGTATTAATTCAGTTCAATTACCTGTCGCATGTGGAGACAGGGATCAGTACTTGGTCCTACACTGTGTGTGAAAAATCAACCTCTAGTTCAGATTCACCAAGCATCATTTGTCGGGGGTAATTATTAATAAGCACCTTACATGGAAACAAAACATTACAAGGTAAACGCGATGATAAGAAAGAAGGCCGGAATATTATTTAAATTAAGACACGCTGTACCACAAAGTATTCTCATTTTGCACTATATATCATTATTCAACCCATGTAACATATGGCTTAGAAGTATGGGGGAATACATTTTCATCGTATCTAAATCCAATTTATATCGCTCAGAAAATGTGTATGCGCAGTATAATATTCTCTGAATTTAGAGAGCCATCTTCACCTTTGTTCTAAAATCTACGTATTCAGGATGTTCATAAGCTCTGCAAGTTGCTAAATCTGTACTTTTATGTTTGATTTGCTCCATCAAAATGTTCCTTACTACTTATCATATTATTTTCATATTATCAAGAGTGTTCGCGTTTACATGCACAAAAAATGCGTATTCACGCATTGGAATTGACTCTCTCTCTACGCATTTCTTTCATTGTTATGCGTTTTCTATTCGCAAAGGAAAACAGTAAAATGTTTCCGAAAGCACTCCCCGTGACTGAGCTCTTGTGAGAACCAGAGGATATTAGTGCCCGCTTGTCATTAAATTTGTTGCAACGTTTCTGTCAATCACTCATTTGTGTGGAAAGTTTCGGATTCTCTGGGCGTTTTCTGAAACATCGGCATCGTAGTTAAAAGGCACGTTATCATATCAACTGTGTCTATGAACTACGTATACGTTGATAATTTTCAGGCGAGCGATAGTTTCTGAAACTTATGACGCAAAGTGAGTGACTGACAGAAATGTTGCAACAAATTAAATGCCAACCGTTCATGATGATCGCGTCTCGACTGTCCCCATATTTGATCAAAGAGTCCGTGAAAAATGATTCAGAGGATCAATCGAAAGACACTTCTGGGCAACCCAACATGGAGAACACGGAGAAGCGCAGTGAAATTGAACCCATGTCGGAATACACGACGTATTGTCCTGTTGTCGCCGATACAACAACAGGGGATGAGCGCCAAAGTGAAGCCGTGAGCCGTGATGATAATGCACCGGTTACCAAAAAAATTCCATCCACAACCACGCGCAGGCTACCAAGAGCAGTGCAAGACTGAATATCCATAGTTACGTTTTGATGTATAAATATAAATGTATAAATTTCGAACACTGCTAGCGCCTGGATTAGCTGCTCTAACCTTTGGGTTGCCCGATGTGTTCTGACGGCCGCATGTATACCCTTCGCTGTTACGTTGCAGCATGTTTGAAACACAGCCCAGTTGTTCAAGTTGTTCGTTGAACTTGTTTACATTAAAATAATGTTACATGTACATCGTACAATCCGAATTGGTAGTGTAGATTTATTGAACGGCTCATCGTATTTTGTAGTCAGTTTTTTTTTCCATCCATCGAGTGCGGAAGTGAAATTACGCATGCATACAGCCATTACGCAATTTTAGCACACTGTTAAATGCGTATGCCGAACGCAAGAAGGAAAAAGTTACCGCGAACACCATAGACCATTGCTACGATACCCCCCCCCCCCCACCACCACCACCACAAGGTGGACATGAATGTATACATCTGCAGGTCAATCTTCAATATCTTACACAGGTGCAAAACTATAGAACACATTGTTGAATTTGTCAAAAATCAAACTTCTAGGTGTAAGTTCACAAAAGCCATCTTTATGAGAATGTCTTGCTCTATGTTAATGTTCTTAAGTACGAAGATAAAACGAATTCTAGCTGTAATCATCTAACTTTGTGGGATTTTTTACTGTCACAGTTACCATCTTCTCTTCACAAAATTACACGTACATCAATACATGTATCAATACAATGTACATATGAGTTAACAGGCTAGGCTCGACTAGCACAAGACTATATTCGTAGCTTCTTATTGTCAATGTATTCTGCGGAATTTGAATTGTATTATATTTCTTGAATATTAAATATGGCAATAAAATGATGATGACGATGATGACGATGATGATGATGATGATGATGATGATGATGATGATGATTGACTTGTCGCCTGAAAAACCAACGTGTCGGTTTTCCACGCGGCGTCGCCTGACCTCATCGGACGACGCGACGATATCATACAAACGAGGCAACTCCACGGGCAACTCGAATTGCCTACAGCGTTGCTCGTCGCGTTGCCTACCGAGGTGCCTCGTGTAACTCGACCATGCGACTGTTAGGTAGCCGTCATTATTTACGGTCTGGCGGGGGTCGGGGTGGGTGGGTTGCAGTAATTTCATCAGAAACTCCGAAATTTCGAGTACCCCTTGCCAACCATGATGAATTTGAGTAACCCCCTCTACTCAAATTTTGACTGACCCCCCCCCCTCTTAGAAGAGCTAAATAGCAATACACGCATTGTAAAATTTACAAAAATACAGCGATAGTAAAGACCTTTCAAATCCTGATGTACCTGCTTTATTATTATCGGTTATCTAATGGCGGTTGAAAAAGGTGAAACAAACTAAATGAAATTCGAAGTGACAACGAAATATAGATATTAAAGCTCACGCTATAACCAGTATCTTACCACATAGTACTGTTTAATTTGGATGGGTATCATGACTGGGTTTTCACTAGGCAAACTGGGCAGTTGACGTTGCCGCAGGAAGGACAATTCAAAACTGGTGTCACACTTTTATTCAAAACAGCTCTGAAATGTAATATATGCGCAATAAATTCTATAGGAGTCGGCATGCCGTCGCAATGAACGGAATGTAAAGTGCTGTGTCTATTATGGGTTACCATTTGTGATAAGTCTTAAGCTAATGTAGGAACTAGTGTCGGCTCCCCGCCCGCACCATGTGTTGTAATGGATACCGCTTATGGTCACATTCATGATGGAAAATATGTTGGCCAAATGCGCTCTACCCTTACTCTATCCTAGACTACCTTGGATCCTTAGGGCTACTGTTTCACACAAAATTTGCACGGACGGCTACCCTCCGCTACTTTGTGTCTTATGGGCTATCGAATCTGTCTCCTCAAAACAATATTTTTTATTAGTGGAAGTAATGTTTGAAACTTGTCCGCTACCCTCCGCTACCTGGTGTTCTATGCGCTACCGATTTTGAGCACATTCTGGACGGGAAAAGTGTCCGCTACCCTCCGCTACCTTGTGTTCTATGCGCTACCGATTTTGAGCACATTCTGGGGGGAAAAAATGTCCGCTACCCTCCGCTACCTTGTCTCCTATGGGCTACCGATTTTGACTCCTCCAAACAATCTTTTAGTGAAAATAAAGTCTAAAACTTGTCCGCTACCCGTCG